>NW_021620800.1:127421-194869 GCF_004785775.1 Grammomys surdaster
TTCTTCTTCTTCTTCTTCTTCTTCTTCTTCTTCTTCTTCTTCTTCTTTTTTGAGACAGGGTTTTTCTGTGTAGCCCTGGCTGTCCTGGAACTCACTCAGTAGACCAGGCTGGCCTCGAACTCAGAAATCCGCCTGCCTCTGCCTCCCAAGTGCTGGGATTAAAGGCGTTCGCCACCACCGCCCGGCTGAACTTGTCTTCTAAGAAGAGATTTACTCAGTTTCAACAACATGTGAGACCACCTTGCAGGAATCAAAAATGAGGTAATGATGAGCCAATGATAGGTGGGATTCCTGACCAGGACTCCTTAGGTATGCATGCTTCTAGACCTCTATTTAAACCTCAATCTCACTTCAGGAAACCTGGAAGTTGGGCTCAGGAGTCACTGGACTTCTGTTTCTCTGCCCAGTATGCCACACTAAACACATCTCCTTTCCCTGCTTTACACTATTATTTGTCTCTTGAAAAGGGCCACTGAGGAGAGGTGGCTGGGCTTAGCTTGTGGGGACCATCACATGGTAAGTCCTACAGACTAGATGGCTGGCAAGAACTTTGTGACTATGAAGGGATAGAATCCTGCAGGACCATGACCAAAAACAGTGAAAGGAAGAGGGAGAGTGCCATAATGGCAGAGGAGAAGTGGCAGCTAGTGGCTGGAGCATGAGGTTGAAAGATCACAAGGGTACAAAGGAAGCAGAGATGGCAACCTAGAAGGGGGAGGGTGATAAACCCTCAAGGCCTACCCACTTGATGTACTTTCTCTGCAAGGCCTTACCCCTAAAAGTTTCATAATCTCCCCAAAACAGTGCCATCAACTGAAACACAGTGTCCAAACAGAGGAGCCTATAAAGGACAGATGTCATCCAAACGACCACAAGACGTCAAAGCCCTTGCCACCAACCCTGAATGCCTTAGTATGATCCTTGGAACCCATGTGGTAGAAGGAAAAAAGAGACTCCTGCAAGTTCTCCACAATCTCCACATGTGGCTATGGCATGGGCATGCTCACACACACGCACATGTGCAAACATACATGCAATAAATATGTAAATGTGAAAAGTGTTAAAGACAAAGCAAGTTTGAAAAGTAGAGAGAAGAGATTTATTCAACAGAGATACATTGGGGAGAACAGATAATGAGGTCCAAAAATGCAGCATCCATCTTCAGGGTATTGCTGTGAGCTTTGGGCTTAAGCAGAAGGAACTGGACAGGGCTCTACATAGTTAACTGGTTCAAGGAGGGTGTGGTCTGGTTGATCTTGCTTCAGCTCTGGTTCTACCAGATTCAAACAAATCCTTATCTCCTGATCGCTAGCATCTCGTCAAGCCTTCAGGGGACTGTTCTGGATCCTAGGAGGTGGTGCAGCCCGTGGTGCAGCCTCCCTGTGTGGATAATTGTCCAGGTTTGTCAGGGTTTGTTGTTCCAGGAATTTAAGGAGACTTTGGGCTTAAGATAATGGTTTATCTTTGAGTCTACAGCCTGGAATCAGAATTAAATGGGTTAGACAGATACTTCCAATAGGGAATATGTCTTTCAGGCTAACTTGAATCTGTGCTTTTGGGTCACGGTCACTAGTATTTGGCTCAGAACAAACCACCACTCTTTCCTTTTGAACCAAAGACTGCATTTTACATTACCACCATTCGAGACATTATAGACGACAGGAAAAGGTTGGCGAGATGGCTCAGTAGTTAAGGACACTTGTCATCCAATCATTAGATCAAAAGTTTGGGCCGGGCAGTGGTGGCGCACGCCTTTGATCTCAGCACTTGGGAGGCAGAGCCAGGTGGATTTCTGAGTTCGAGGCCAGCCTGGTCTACAGAGTGAGTTCCAGGACAGCCAGGGCTACACAGAGAAACTCTGTCTTGGAAAAAAAAAAAAAGAAGTTTGGGTCTCTGCATCCATGTAGCAAACCAGGTACCTAAATTAATTCTCTATTGTTATGTCAAAACACTATGACCCAGACAGCTTATTAAAAAAAAAAAGTGTTTAATTTGGGGTTTACCGTTTCAGAGATGAGACCGTTACCATCATAAACAGGGAGCATAGCAGCAGGCAAGCAGGTATGGTGCTGAAGCAGTAACTGAGGGCTTACATCTTGGTCCATAAGCACAAGGCAGTGAGAGCTAACTGGAAGTGGTATAGGCTTTTGAAACCTCAAAGCCCCCCCCCCCCCGTGTCACACCTTCTCCAACAATTCCACACCTCCAAATTCTTTAAAAACAGTTTCTTCGACGGGCGGTGGTTAATCCCAGCACTTGGGAGGCAAAGGCAGGCGGATTTCTGAGTTCGAGGCCAGCCTGGTCTACAGAGTGAATTCCAGGACAGCCAGGGCTATACAGAGAAACCCTGTCTCGAAAAACCAAAACAAACAAACAAACAAACAAAAAACCAACAACAACAACAAAAAACAGTTTCTTCACCAACTGTGACCAAGTATTCAAAATGAGCCTATGGGGCCATTCTATTCAAACCCACATCAGGAATCTCTCTCTTGTCTATAACCTCAGCAGGGGAGTTGCAGAAAGAGATAGGAAAATAGCTAGAGCTTACTGGCTTCCAGCATAGCCATGAAAATGAATGAATACATTCATTCACATAAATATACACACAGATAAATAAAATATTTTCCCAGGTTCGTACTTTATTGCACAAGTTGAGCATTACATGATGAGTTGACATTCACCTTTCAGGGCATTAGACTTGACAGACGTGGACAGACATTCCAGAATTCACATATGTTGTTTTCAGAGGTAAAGTATTTTTGCCCTTATCTTAAAGCATAAGACCAATGTAGCAATGCCTCTATATGCTGCCAGTACACCCTTCATTCTGCCCACGAGGGCTAAAATGTACTTAATACCAGTGAACTGGAATTGACCATGACTTCTATCTTCATCCAGGTCATAAATCTGCAACCAATGTCCTATAAGAAAACCATCCATCTACTCAGATCAGTTAGCAATGAAATACATTTTAAAAACCAAATTACAAGAGATGACTCAATGATCCATTTAGAGCCAATTTTCATATAAAGTATGGCACAGACGTCATGCTTTTGTTGAAGATAATTCATCATGCTTATGGAGGGCTATCTTTAGACTAGAGTCTGTTCTGAGGACAATAAATCTTTTTGAAACATCACAATGAGGCTGGGTATGGTGGCTTTAATCCCAGCACTCAGGAGGCAGAGGAAGGTGGATCTCTGTTAGATTGTGTTAGATTGAAGCCAGCCTGGTTTACATAAAAAGTTCCAGGACAGCCTATGAGATACTGTCTCTAAAGAAAAGGGGGTTAGGACAAGAAGGAAGGGGAAGAAAAAGAGAGAAAGGGAGGGAGAGAGCAAGAACGAGAGCGAGAGCAAGAGAAAGAGAAAGAGAAAGAGAAAAACAATCCTAATATCTATAGTTTTGGAGAAAGGTATGTATAAACATTCCACTCAACAGTTTTCCTTCTTTAAAATAAAAAAAAAGTTAATTGGTTGGTATTTTTAATTTATATGTGTATATGTGTGAGTTGTATGTATTGGATCCCCTGGAACTAAAGTAACAGTTAGCTTTCATGTAAGTGCTTCTGCAAAGACAGAAAGTGTTCTTAATAGCTGAGCTGTCTCTCTGGCCCCTCTTTCTTCTTTTTTGATTTTTTTTGATTTTTTTTTTTTTTTTTTTAGGTTTTTCGAGACAGAGTTTCTCTGTGTAGCCCTGGCTGTCCTGGAACTCACTCTGTAGACCAGGCTGGCCTCGATCTCAGAAATCCACCTGCCTCTGTCTCCCAAGTGCTGGGATTAAAGGCGTGTGCCACCACCGCCCTGCTGAAATGTTTGGTGATTCTACTTTCCATGTATTTTAGAATCAACTGGTGTTCCCATAAAATAAATTCCTGCTGAGGATCTGGGTAAAGTTGATGTCTGATGGATGCATTGTTCAAGTTGAGAAGAACAGAGATTTTAACAGTGTCTTCCAATCTATACTGTATGACAGCTCTTCAATTTACGTGGATCTTCTTGGATTTCTTTTATCAGAGATTTCTGGTTTTTAAGATGTAAATCTAGAATATATTTTACTATTGGACTTATCAAATATTTCATCTGATACTTTTGTAAATGACTTTTAAATTTTTGATTCGCAAGTTTCTGTTCTGACATGTTTATGAATATTATTTATTTTTATGTGTATGGGTGAGTGTTTTTTATTTTTGTTTTTTTATTAATCATTCTATTCATTTATATCTCAAATAATATCCCACTTCCCAGTTACTCTTCGACAAGCCCCTCATCCCACAACCTCCTTCTCCTTCCTCCCCTTTGCCTCTATGAGGGTGCCCTCCACCCACCCACCCTCTCCTGCCCCACACCTCCAGCTTCCCCCTACACTGGGGCTTCAAACCTCCACAGAACCTAGGGCCTCCCTCCCATTGATGTCAGACAAGACCATTCTCTTCTACCTATGTATCTGGAGCTATGGATCCCTTCTGTACAGTCCTTGGTTGGTGGTCTAGACCCTGGGAGCACTGGGTGGTCCAGACAGCTGATGTTGTTCTTCCTATGGGGTTGCAATCCCCCTCAGCCCCTCCAGTCCTGCTAGCTCCCCCACCAGGGTCCCTGAGCTCAGTCTGATGGTTGGCTCCAAGCATCCACATCTGTATTGGTCAGTTGCTGGCTGAACCTCCTAAGGAGCAGGTGTATGGGTGTTTTGTATGCACCTATGACTTGTTTACCTGATGCCTGTGAAGGCCAGTAGAGGGCATAAGGTCCCATGGAGCTGGAGTGACAGACAGTTGTAAGTCACCTTGTGGATTCTGGGAACCAAACCCTGGTCCTCTGGAAAAGCACCCAGTACTCTTTACCACTGAGAGGTGTCTCTCCAGCCCCACTCCCACTTCTTTTGAATTTTTCTCTAAGCAACAGAATTTCTGAAGGTGAGTTAAGCTTCAGTGGATACTATCAAATGGCTTTTACAATGTATTTGTGCCTGCGTACTCTTCCTGAGGCAACGTCTATGAGAACAACTCCTCTATATGCCTCTGACACTTGAAATCATTGACATTACAGTTGCAATTATTCTGATGAATAATTGCCAAGTTCAGATTTCTAAAATCCAATACACTAGCAAAAAAAAAAAAAAAAAAAAACAAAGGCTGTGTGGTCTATAGGCAGCTAATTAAAATCTTCAACCATGAATCTATCTACTGCATAGGTTTACCTAACACACACACACACACGCACATGCACAAGCACAAGCACAAGCGCAGGGAAGTCAGCATCTTCCACAGCTCCTGGTTCTTGAGTGGTTCAGTTCTTGGTTCTTCTTAAGCTCATGCTTCCTATGGTGGGTCTCATCTGCACTTCATGTCTAGTCAGCTGTAGGAGCCTTAAGTTCCAGTCCTACACAGTCATCAAATGTGCTGGGTCAATGTTGGGATTATTACTAGATGCACCTAAGCATGAACAAAAGCAAGAGCTATACTATTCAATAAATAGGATATGGGTTAACTTGCTACAGAACTGAGTGGCAGAGACCAATAAACATTTCTGACAGCACACAGTTTCTGGGTATTAGAAACAGGGAGTGGTTTTGCTGTTCTTAGTTCTTAGTGTTAGTGGCTTAGTTCTGTCACGTCTCTCTCACATGGTCCCTGTTAAGTTGATGATCTGGTTTGCAGTCACCCAAAACTTTCTAGAATTGATTGTCATCCTGCAAAGTGCCTGTTCTAGTTTGCTTTGCTGTTGCTGTGATGAACAGCATGATCAAAAGCAACTCAGGTGAGGAAAGGTTTAATTTCAGCTCACAGTCCCAGGTCACACTCCATCACTGAGGGAAGTCAGAGCAGGGACATAAACCCACAGGAAATGCTGGTTTTTGGCTTACCCACTGGCTTGTATTCAGCTAGCTTTCCTGTACAACCCAGGACCACCTGCCTAGCAACGGTGCTGCCCATGGGCTGGACCCTCCCGTATTAATCAACATGACAGCTTGTCACAGACATGGCCACAGGCCAATCTGATAGAGGTAGTTCTTCAGCCAAGGTTCCCCTTTTCCAGGTGACTAGGTTATATTATAACAAAAACTAACAGAACAGTAACCAGTTCACATAGCTGCCAAGGGATGGCAGAAGCCCTTTTTCTCCCAAACGACCTCTCCATAAAACTCCTTGGGATTGTCATGACTTAGAAGCTATCTTCCCTCAGAGCCAGGAGAGCAGGGCAAGAGCCAAGGGAACTTTTGTGACCTCACCTTAAAAGCCACAAACTTTCCTTAATTGTGTTGACAATTGAGATGCATCAGCAGTTAAGAGTACCTACTGTTCTTTCAGAAGACCTAGTTTCAGGGGATCCAATACCCTCTTCTGGCCTCAAAGGGTACCAGGAACATACGATGCATAGACAGACTGATAAGCTGGCCAAACATCTATAAAATAACATAAAATAACAAAGTGATTTTGAAAAGCCACAGTCTGTCATGTCCACATTATCCCCAAGGTTACAGGAACTATTCTCATTCAGCGAGATAAAGGACTAGCCAACCTAACGATGTGGTAGGGCACACAATAAAATGTAGCTACTCTTCTCACAGGTCCTTCAAAGGCAAGCATTCAAAACAGTAGTAACTTTTTAAACATGTATTTATTGATTTTCTTTTTCAGGGTTGTGTCCATGCCACAACATGCATGTAGAAGTCAGAAGATGATTTGTGAGTTGATTCTCTCCTTCCACCATGTGAGTCCCAAGGATCAAACTCGGGTCCTCAGACTTGGCGGCAAGCGCCTTTACCCACTGAGCCATCTTGCCAGCTCCTAGAGGTATTTTATAGACACACCCACACTTGGATTTACCCATCAGTGTATCTTTTCACTCCATGTGTTGGAAGTAAGTCTTCCCACGTCAGACACAGTAACTGGTTGTTCTTCTCTTGCAGTAGGCTATTCCTAGTGTGTGCACATTCCATAAAGTCAGTTTGCCCTCCCCATGGGTGAGTGGGTGGATTACTTCAGGCTGCCTAGTGTAAATAATGTTGCTCTAAATTAAAAGATGTTTATATCCTTTTGCACAAGAATAAGAATATCAAAGATAAATCCCTAGACATGAACCAGCCAGCGGGAGGGCCTGCTTGCTTTTTCAGTGATTCATGTTACCATGTTACCCTTCTCAAAGGTTGCTTGTAACAACTGGTGCCCCCCCCAACCACCCCCCAAGGAAAGATTGAGTCATGTGCTAGGAGCTGAGGAAGCTGAGGAAGTAATTTAAAATACAATATCATCCATCCCTGTTGTTTGGTTGTTTTATGGGTGCAGGTGCCCAAGAGGGTGCTCCTGGAGCTTGAGTTACACGTGAGTGTGAGCTGCCTGATACAGATGCTGAGGACTGGTCCTAAGGAAGACAGCAAGTGTTCTTAACCACTGAGCCATCTCGATGGCCCTCCTGCCAAATTCTTCCCTCAGCCCTTTCTTCTTTCTGTACCAGTGGCTCTCAACCTTCCTAACGCTGTGACCCATTAATAAACTTCCGCATGTTGTGGTGACCCCTAAACCATAAATTATTGTTGATACTTCATAACTTTAATTTTGCTACTGTTATGAATCATAAGTATCTGTGTTTTCGGATGGTCTTAGGCAACTCCTTTGAAAGGGGTATGGGGTCATGACCCACAGGTTAAGAACCACTCTTTTATACTGTGTGCTAGTTTGGGTTTTTTTGTTGTTGTTTTTTTGTTTGTTTTGTTTTGTTTTTGTCTCTCGTGCTTTCTTGCTCATGCCTCTAAAATTCCTATTCTTGCCTTAAACATAGCAGGTGAGTTCTTTTAATAGCTAAATATCCAAGGCTAACTCTCCAATGCCAAGATGGTTTTTTTCATGGTTTGGGTCCAAAACAACCCTTATGCTCATGTATTGAACACTTGGAAATGTGCCATGTAGAGAGGTGAGTGCAACTTTGGAAGATGGAACCTAGTCAGAGGAAGTGGTCACTGGGAGCAGGCAGGTAGGCATGAGACTGGAGCAGTATTGGGAAGCTTTCCTATTGAAACAACCACCACAAGACAGACAGACAGATAGACAGACTAACAGGAAATAGTGTGGGCTTTTTAAGCATCAGAGCCTACCTCTAGTCACACTCCACCCCCACCACATACCTTAATCCTTCTTAAGCAGTTCCACTAAATACAGAAGGAACATTCACAGATGAGACTATGGGGGCTATATTTATTCAAACCACCATACTCCCCAAAGCCAGAGGCAGCCTCATTCATTCATCTTCCTAAGAAGCCAGGCAGGGATACAAAGGGCTGTTTCATGACTGTTAAATGAATGAGTGATCCAGGTGGAACTTTGTGGAGTTATGCTATCAAAGACCTCATGGTTTTATTCTGAGCAATTAGGTGTGTCTGGTGCTCTGTGCCCGACGCTCACTCTGGGGATTATATTTACCTGTGACACTGTCTTCATTCTTCCAGAGCATGTTTTGTAAAGTGTTCTTTGTTTTCATTTCTCTTTCTACTCTCTGGCTTCATTGAGGCCTCAAGGGGAAACCCTGGGAGGATGGGCACAGTAGCCAAATACACACAGGAAAACACACAAAGATAAAATAAACACTTCTGCCTCACAAACGCAAGGGAAGGGACAGCATGCAGCCCCACACTTGGATGGGTACAGAGGTCATCTGACCGCACAACCTGGGTTTGCAGTTTTTCTTGAGGTCTTCTCTTGAAACTCAGTCTCTTTGTTTTCTATTTCTGCTCATGTATAGGGAGGGAGTGGGCGAGTGCCTAGGGAAGTCAGATCCCCTGGATCTGGATAACAGCAACTAGGCTGGAAGAGAATGCTGGGAACCAAACCCTGGTCCTTAGCAAGAGCAGTACTCACTCTGAACCACTGAGTCATCTCTCCAATCCTAAACTCCATCCTCTCAACCATCACAACTGAAATCTTTCCAAAAATGCCTCCCCCATTCTCATAACTTTCTTCATCCTGCCCACGGGCTAGGAACATAACTCTGGTCCTTATTCCCTGTGCCTGCCAGGCAAGTGCACTGAGCAACATGGGCCCTAACCCTTGGATTTGTTTTATTTCTCAAACAATTAGTTACTAAGTTGCCTAGGCTGACCTAGAATGTGCTATCCTCCTGCCTCAGCCTTCCAAGTATTCAGATTATAGGTATGAGTCACCATACCCACTTTAAAAACAAAAACAAAAAACAAAAAAAACCCCAAAAACTGCTTTCCCAACATTTTGCTCTGAACTTTTTATACTCACCAAGAGTCTTAAAAACCCAAGCAACAGGAGCCTGTTTTGTATAATGTAGGGACATGACAGGAAGCCCTAACCTGAAGACCCTGTGCTTTTGCCTGCCCAAAAAATGAACTGCTCTAACCCAGTCATTAGTCCATCAGTGCCCAGACCTTGGTAAGTTACACAGATCCCTATGACTTACTAAAGAAACTCAATACATAGCCAGGAATTCCTTTTTCCCTGCAATGCCTGGGAGACCCTAGTAGCCTGCGGGTGAAACATATTAGCAGTTGCCTTGGCTTCTGTAAAACCTGCTTATCCCTGTAAGAAAGGGATGAAATGGTCTCTTCTTTACTATATAGCAGAAAAGTGAGAAACATCTGAGAAGCAAAACAATTTTCCTGCCCAGTTGTGGATCCCATGAATAGTTGCAATGCACACCTTTCTGATGTCTGCCTTAAAACCTCACCTTAACCCCTCTTCTGCATGGCATGCTGTTTTGGCTCTAAGGCTGCCGCAGACCTTCTTTCTGCTAGCAGTAAAAATAAATTCATTTAATCTAAATTTGAATTGAGACTAAGACTCTGCTTTCCCCCAGAGGATTCAAGCCCACAACAATATCCATGAGCTGAGAGTAGCTTCCACATGTTCAAGGGGTTAGAACATGTCTTAGGGTTTACTGCTGTGAACAGACACCATCACCAAGGCAACTCTTATAAGGACAACATTTACTTGGGGCTAGCTTACAGGTTGAGAGATTCAGTCCATTATCATCAAGATGGGAACATGGCAGTGTCCAAGCAGGCATGGTGCAGGAGCTAAGAGTTCTTCTACATCTTCATCTGGAGGTTGCTAGGAAAATACTGGCTTCCAGGCAGCTAGGATGAAGGTCTTAAGCCCACTCCCACAGGGACACACCTCCTACTAGTGTCACTCTCTAGGCCAAGCATATACAAACCATAACAGAATGAAAATGCAAAAGAAGAAAGAATGCTCCAAAACACGTTAAAATTACAGTAAATTCAGGTATCTGTGTCTGTACTCACACTTGTTTCTGTGTTACCCACGGCTGCTTTCAAAGTGCTGGGCCCAGAGACCCTTTTGCTGAGCCCCAAATATTTACTGCTTGGCCCTTTATACAGAAAGTCTGCCAAGCCCTGACTCAGATTTACCAATTATTAATTTTTTTGTGTGTGGTTCTGGGATGGCACCCAGGACCTTGCACAGCTCCACCAGAAAGGCCCTTCTCCAGCTCTCCAGGGAGTGAGATTTTGTTGCTTTCACCCCTAAGTATGTCAGTAGCTCTTTTATATTTTTTTTCCTCTGGGATAGAACCCAGGACCTCGAGCGTGGGAGGCAGCTCTTTTACCCCCAGGCTACATCCCCAACTCTTCCCTTCTTGAGCCAAACACAGGAAATAGCTGACTTACAGTAAGGAGAGACAGGATGACCTGGTGTTAGGTGAATAGTGTTTGGTATTCAACAGAACTTGATAAACATGACAATGATAATTCCAGGTGTTCTTTCACACAGGGATTAATTTGCCAAAAACAAACAAACAAACAAAACCCAAAAACTTACTTGGGCCTCCTGATCTTTGGATCCGCCCCCTCTCTCCCCCCCTCCCGGCTCCCTGGTCTCTGTGGTCTGGGAACCAGCTTTTCCCAGAAAGGACCTTTTTAGTCAAGGAAGCAGAAAAGGCCTCCAGGAAACTTCATTTTTTCCATAGCTGTGGCTTGGCTGACTCAACTTCTGCCTTTTCCTGAGTCACAAGTTTTTTCTCTTCCTAGGAGAAGGGAGGGAGCCCTCCACTCAGGCCTCCCCACCCACAGCCAGCCCCCACTGGGAAGGGGTGGGTAGCTGGATGATCTGTTTAAGCTGCTACAGGGGATTCCCCAATCCTTCCAGGCAGCTGCAGGAGATGCTGGGGCTAGGAGACAGTGGGTACTGAGTTCTAACTGGGCCCTGAATCACCAGTGGAGCAAACCTGGAGGAGTTTCCTGATTCTGACATCCACATCTGGTCTTTTAAGAGTCCCTTCTCCAGGCAGCCCTCACTGCCAGGTACTGTGTTGGATGCTACGATCCATGCCAGCACAAACAAAACTGCTCTGCCTTCGCAGAAACTATCGTTACCCTGGTCACCTCCATTTCTCCTTGAGAAGTTCCTCCCTGCTAAGGATGGGTGGCCCAGCCTATTCAGTGAAAACTCAGGGCCAGATTTTGTCCTAACACTCCAGGAATAGTTACATCCCAGCCTAGGGGATTTCAGACTCAGTCTTTTACCTCTGGACAGTGGAGAATGTGGCTACACCTCCAACTAAAAATCCAAATGGGATGCATCCATGGGTAGTAAAATCTTAGAGAGTGGTGGGGCCTGTGGTGGATGGTAGAATATGAGCCCCATCTAACAAGGATGGTTTCCTGTGGAGAAATATGTTGTTGAATATTTTCAATGCCAAACCAGAGTTTCTTCCCTGGATTGGACCATTAATTCCCAAATGAAGGACACATACAACCTTTATATTTATGATAAACTTTAGTCAGCAAAAGAGCTAGGCAGAGATCTATCCTCTATGCTACATAATATAATATAAAATATAATATAATAATAATTCCATTCTATAATTTGCTATGGTCGGGCGGTGGTGGCGCACGCCTTTGATCCTAGCACTTGGGAGGCAGAGGCAGGTGGATTTCTGAGGCCAGCCTGGTCTACAGAGTGAGTTCCAGGACAGCCAGGACTACACAGAGAAACCCTGTCTCGAAAAAAACAAACAAACAAACAACAACAATAATAATAATTTGCTATGTTTTGTCTGGGCTGCTCGTAACTCCAACTAGCCAGGCCCCATGGAGATTATTTTAAGATTCTTACCCACGGCATCTTCTCATTTTTTTTTTCCGCCTCCGTCCTTCTCCTGGTCGTGGTCTCCTAGACCCTAAACCCAGGAACTCAAGACCACGTCTATCTCTCTTCTGCCCAGCTACTGGCTGTGGGCAGCTTTATTCACCAATTAGGGAGAAGTTAGGGGGTCAAGTTTACATGGAGCCACTTGAGTATGTGCAGTCATCCCTGGAGGTAGCCAGGCCTTGTAATCATATTGTAATTTAGCAGTACAATATAAGCAGAAGACCAAACTTCAACAGAAATAGACCAATATTTATAACTCCTTGGTTGACTGACTGAGACAAGGTCTTATTATGTAGCCCAAGCTGCCCTCAAACTCAATTCTCCTGTCTCAGCCTCCTGAGTGCTGAGATCAACAAGCATATGCCACCCGGACCCCCAAATCTTCTGATTAAAGAGGGATAACAACAATAACAACAAGACAATAGTAAAATATGGAAGCTGTTGAGAACTGCTGCTTTGTAGTCAAGGAAACCTCTCTAAGGAGGCGACACTGAAATGACAAAGGAGAGAGAGGGCTAAGGGTGGGAGTGAAACCTAGCGGGTTTTAGGAACCAGGATTGGAACCCAGATTGCGTGGGGGCAGGTGAGACGGGAAAGCAGCCTTGGAATTGAGTTCTGAGTGTCACCAGCAGCCAGGGAGGGGTGCCTGTTCATGTTGGAGCTACATGATGAATACCTGGGGTCCACTAAACTCATCTATTTCCTCCCTTCTGCTTTTGACTTTTTCCACTAGAAAAAAAATTATCGTTTTGTTGGTCTTTAATAAAATGCCTGTCACTGTTGCTGAAAAGAGATAGCCATCATGATAGCAGGGGCATCTGAGGGTCCACCACCCCGTCATGCCTGCTTCCCTCACAGACCGTCCCTCGGACCCGCGCTGACTCAGTCTTGAGTGTAGCTGCCAGGAAAGCTGGGAACCGGACTCCAAGCAGGGATCAGCCCCGAGTCCCCACGCACAACCGGCGCTGACCCGTTTAGGGTCCAGCGTTTCAACTACGCCCGCGTGAATTTCTGGAGAACTCCGGCCGGCTCCGCCCCCGCCTGTGTGCCAGGGCTCCGATTGGTCCAGAGGTCCTCTAAGGGGCGTGACCAGGGAATTGGAACCCGGAGACGTGGGCCGCGCTGGGATTGGCGAGCGCCAGTTCGGGGGCCCGCTTGTGCAGACGCGGGGTTTCCTACGCGAGGTAAGCAAGCTACGGGGAGGGAGAGCGCTCCCCTTCCGCTCTCCACCACGCCAGGTCTGCAGCTGCGGGTAGAGGTGGGCTCAGGAATCCGCATCTGAGGCTCCACTGGAGCAAAGGGTGCTCGCTGTTTGCTGACTTGTGAAGGCTCTTTGGGAAGGGGTTGACAGCTGGGACTCTAGGGCCCCTGAGCCCAAGGGCTGTGTGCGAGCTGTGAGTCGGGGAAGGGTTCTCCGCAGGGTCTCTACCCTCACCTTATCCCATGATGTTCCGGGAATCACGTCTTGGCCAGAGGCGCCTTGGGTTGGGAGGGACGGTTTTGGGACCTTGAAGAGTTTAAGTTTGTGATTCTTCATATAGGAAGTTACTAGGGTGGAACAGGGCTTGGACTCTCCTAGGGAAGAACTGAAGTGCAGTAAGAGGTGTCCTCAGGCCTCAGCAAGAGGGAAACCGGCAGTTCCGACTCACTGCGGAACGTGTGCGCTCGTCCGAGAGGGCGCAGGCCTTGGAATCTGAACACAACCGATATCAGATTCGACCAGGTTAGAGGCCGCGGAGGAGGGGCGATCAGTGCTGGCGTCTAGATCCCTGCGGTTTTTGTAAGCTGAAGTGCTTCATTTGCTGTGCGTCCTGCTCACGTCAGCCCTCAGAGCTGCCTAGGGCTAGGCCAGTTAGTTGCCTGAGCACTGGGGTCTGGCTAACCCTGTCCCGCCAAGGAAGGAGGGGTTTGGCATTGTGTCCTGCGGATGGAATTGGTCACCCATGCAGTGAAAAAAGACACCAAAGTCAGGCTGTAGGAAAGACTACACACTGTCGACTTTAAGAACTTCTGATCCTGGGCGTGGTTTTTTCTGAAGGGAGTGGGGGCGTGTTGTTTTGTTTAATAGGGCATGCCTTTCAGAAGTTATTGTCTCCTTTTCATCATGTGAGTTCCCGGGATGGAACTGGGCCACAAACACCCTTACCCTCTGAGCTATGTTGCACCAAAGATTTTGTTTTTTGAGATAAGGTCTCGTTGTATAGTTTAGATTGACCTAGAACTCTCTAACTTCCTATCTAATCTTCCCAGGTGCTAGATTACAGGAATGCCCCCTAGGCCAAAGTTTTTCTTCCTAATCTCAGAACTTATTTGGAAGCTGGGCTCACTCGCTGAGGTTCTAGGGTGGTGAGTGTGAAGGAACTTGTAGGGACAGCCAATGCTATGTGCTTAACATTGTACCTAGCAAACAGTAGGCGCCGAGAAAGTGGCACCTAAGGGTTCATTTTCCTTATTCTGTTCTCCCGGAGGAAGATTCTAGAAAGTCTCAGTGACTCAACTGAGTGGTGCCACTCCCTTACTACCCTTGTAATAACTCCCGGAATGTTCACACTGGCCTGTGGACCTGCAAGACAGGCCCTGCCTGCCCCTGTAACCTCACCTCTTACCCCTGTACCTCACTACTTCTTCCTGAGTTCAGGGTGGCCCCAGAGCTCTCTTAAGGGCTGTACTGCAGTGAGCAAGAGGAGATGAGGGGTTGCATCAGGACAGAGCCTGTGTGGCTTTGCATGTGTAAGGGACCAGAGAGTAGATACATTTTTAGATTGTGTTAGTCTGAATGTGATTGTATTTCACTAAGATTGCATTAAGGAAGGCTGGCAGTGGGTCATATTGGGTCTGGATTTTTAGTTTCTGATTGTAGATCACCTTTCCTCCTTGGCTATCATGTGTTCCCTTGGTGATGGGCATTTGGTTTGCCTCTGCCTCTTGGCTTTAGTAAACACACACACACACACACACACACACGAGTATAGATATTCCTTCCAGTCCTTTTGGAGATAGATCCAGGGTGGGAAAGGTATATGGTAAATCTATTTTTTTGTTTGCTTGTTTTTCGAGACTGGGTTTCTCTGTATAGCCCTGGCTGTCCTGGAACTCACTCTGTAGACTAGGCTGGCCTTGAACAGCTCAGAAATCCGTCTGCCTCTGCCTTCCAAGTGCTGGGATTAAAGGCGTGCGCCACCATCGCCCGGCGGTAAATCTATTTTTAATTTTTGGAAGCGTCTTCAGGTTGTCTCCCATCATAGCTATGCCATTTTTTTTTCTTGAGATGTAGTTGTTAATTTTGTTGAGTGTTTCTATGTCTGTGTACCACACATATTCAGAGCTCTTGGAACTGGAGTTACTGGTGGCTGTGAGCCACCTGATGTGGGTGTTGAAAACCAAGCCTGGGTCCCTGCAAGTGCATGGAGAGCCACCGAGGCATGTCCCCAGCCTGTGGCTGTGGCAGTTTACATCTCCAGCAGCAGTACACATTCTTCCCACTTTTCCACTCTGGCACGAACTGGAATTTCTTTGCTAGGAACTTTCCAATGGGTATGGGATCACCTCCTGTTTTTACTTGTAGGTGGGCTTCTTTAATGGTTTCTGCTTGAGTGACATTCAGTTGTTATGTACCATCCTAGAGATGCTCACTTCAGCCCACCAAGTGTTCGTTACTCCTGTCGGTCCATTAATCCGTGGTGTGAGAAGAGCCTGGGCTTTTTGGGTTTTGTTGTTGGTTCTTTTTTTTTTTAAGATTTATTTTGACTTTTATTCATGTGATTGAATGTCACATGTATGTGAATGTCTTGGAGGAATGTGTCAGATCCCCTAGAGCTGGAGTTAACAGGCAGTTGTGAGCCACCTGATGTGGGTACTGGGATCCAAATTCTGGTCCTCAGGAAAAGCAGCAAGTGTGCTAAGCCATTGCTCCAACCCAAACCCTGTTTTTCATTCTTTCCCTCTGCTCCTAAGAGTTTCAGTTGACTCTGTTAACCTTAAGCCACTGTACTTTTGGGCCTCCTGCCTCTGGGCCATTCTGGCCTCCTTACAGTAAGATGTTATCCACGTTGGCCTCCAGAACAGTGCCTGGTGGCCTTGAAGGTAGAGTGCTGGCACATTTGGGTTTGTCATATTGTCCCTCAGCCAAGAACTGATGATCAGGTGGCAGAACAAAGTTTGAAGCCAAGATCAGCTAACTAAAAATAGTTCCATCAGGTGGTGTGGACGGCACTTAGGCCTAAAGGGGGGTGGGGGGTGAAACGGGACTGAAGAGGTTCAGTGTCTCCCCTGGCTGATTTCTTATCCCCTCCCTTTTCACCCCCACCTCCAGATTCCCACAGGCAGCCTCACATACAGATCCACCGTATGGTGACCTAGAAATTTGTGTGTGTGTGTGTGCGCGTGTGTGTGTGTGCAAGTGTTTGCATGTGGTAAGAGGTCAACTCACTCCTGCTTCCTTTTCAACAAATAAGAGCTGAGTCTCAAAGAGAGGTTTGTGCACATGGCACCTACTGGGTGCACGGCACAATTTTAAGAATTGCTGGTCTAGCCATTGGCAAGAAAAAACTTCTGTTTTGCTGGAACTAAGGATTGAATGGAGGCAATAGAGGGGACATGTACAGTGACTGGACAGGAAAATACCAGGGTTTCTGTGTTGTTCTTGTTGGTGGTGGTAGTGTGTGTGTGTGTGTGTGTGTGTGTGTGTGTGTGTGTTGTGTTGAGGCCAAAGATATCTGGTATCTTCCTCCTTTGCTGTCCACCTTGGTTTTGGTTTTTTAAAATTTTATTTTACTTTTAATTATGGATAGATGTAGATATAGGTATATACATATCTGTGCACATACATATATACATATATGTGTGTGTGTGTGTGTGTGTGTGTGTGTGGTGTCTTAGAGTTTCTATTGCTACAGTGTGATACCAAGATCAAGGGTTTATTCTGCTTATATTTCCACATTGCTGTTCATCATTGAAAGAAATCAGTACAGGAACTCAAACAGGGCAGGAATCTAGAGGCGAGAGCTGATGCAGAGGCCACGGAGGCGTGCTGCTTTCTGGTTTGCTCCCCCTGGCCTGCTTGACCTGCTTTTTTTTATAGACCCCCCAGGACCACCAGCCCAGGTATAGCATCACCCACAATGGGCTGGGCCCTCCTCTGTCAGTCATTAATTAAGATGATGTTTTATGGCAGGATCTTATGGAGGAATTTTTGCAATTGAGGATTCCTCCTTTTAGATAACTCTAGTAGCCATAAGAGTAGCCAGCACAGGTGGGTATAAGCAAGAATGAGTGCAAGTGCCCACAGAATCGAGAAGAGGGCACTGGATTCCCTGGAGCTGGAGTTAAGGAGGTTGGAAGCTGGAAATGGAAGGTGGATCCTCTGGGAAAGCAGTATAGGCCGCCTACCTCTTTTTTTTTTTTTTTTTTTTTGAACTAACACTCACAAATTCAGCTATCTTAACTAGCCAACAAGGCTCAAGGATCCTCTCTCTACCTCCCCAGCAATGGAGTACAGACACACCACCACACCCGTCGGTTTTACTTGGGGTCTACTCAAGGTTCATAAGCAAGCTCTCGTCCAAATGAGCAATCTCTCCAGCACCGTGACCAAGTCTTGATAAGCGTCGCAAAGGGAAAAAACAAACAAACAAAAAAAAAAAAGCAGGGTGGCATCTTACAGAAGGGGTCACAGATTGTCAATATTTCAGGTTTCATGGCCATGTGATTTCTGTCGCCACATAGCTCAGTCATTCATGAATATACACAGCCATGTTAGAATAAAAATGGGCTGTGGTCCAAATTTGACCTCTGGCTAGTTGCCATCACTGGAAAAAGCTACCTGAGATGAGGTTAATGGAGAATCGTTCTGAAAGAGAACCAGGAACTAAGCTGGTCAAAGACCAGGGTCAACATGGATAGCCTTTTCCAGGTGAGGCAAGATGGCACCGTACTACGGTGCAGTGGTGGAGACCCATGTTGAGACGTTCGTGTGTGAGAAAGAGGAGGTTCAAGGATGGAGACTAGATTTAGAGTTTGAGCCACTGGGTAGGTGATGTTTCTGATGATGGACAAAAGCTAAGAGAAGGCCTGGGGAACATGGAGGTCGGTGTTGACTGTAAGAAGTTATCTGATAACTGGGTGTGGGTGAGGGGGCTGTCCATGCCTAGAACTTAGTGGAGATGCCAAGTCTAAAGGCTAGGACCAGGAAGTGAGCACATCTCTGTACTCTTCAGGTCCGAATATGCTGGGGTTAGAAGGGTGGAATTGGACAGCACAGATGTCCTAGCTACGTGTGGTGTGCTAGGATTTACTGCCTAGTAGTACATCAGCAGAGGACCCAAGTGGGCCTTACCTTCCACAGAGGCGGTGGTGTGGTATGAGGTGTATTTCCCCCAACCTACTTCTAGAGTCTGTTTTTGTCCTGTAAGGTGGGGGTGGTGGGCAGAGAGTTTTCTGACCTGCTAGGGTTTGTGTGAGGAATAATGAGATAGCATCACCATTGGCTTAGAGGTAGCACATGGATGGCAAGAGTGAGCTTCGACACCCTGAACAGTTAGATAGTTGGATACCTTGGGCAAATGAGGGATTGCAGAGTCTGTGATCTGTTTGGGTCCTAGACACTGTTCCGTATGTGGACCGTCTGTCTTCCAATTACAGACTATCCCAGAACAGCTGTTAGGAGCTGGAGGCTCCCTATTCCAGCTTCCTTGCTCCTCGTGGGTGCCTGAGGTGAGCCCTATTTCCAAGGTCCCTAGGGCCCCTGGGCGTTTTACTTCTTACAGGTAACTCCTTATGGCTGTCTTCCCACTGTGGTCTGCTTTCCACATCCCTCCTGCTAGAGAGTCCCCTTCACCCACACACCCTCCACCCCCCCAATAATTCTTTCCGGGTCAACCTTTGAAACACTCGGTTTCTGTACCTGGGAGGCTAGTGGGCTTGCTGAAGCACAGTGGGATAATAAATAGGCTTGTCTAGTTTGGTGGGTGAGTGAGCTGGGGTGGGGGGGCGGCGAGCAGTGTGGTTCTGACTTTATGGGCAAAGCTGATGGCCTTCCTGTCTGCCTCCTACAGCTTAGCTGTTGAGAAGATGGTGGACCACTTGGCAAACACCGAGATCAACAGCCAGCGGATTGCAGCAGTAGAGAGCTGTTTTGGGGCATCGGGGCAGCCGCTGGCCCTGCCCGGCCGTGTGCTCCTAGGCGAGGGGGTGCTGACCAAGGAGTGCCGCAAGAAGGCCAAGCCACGAATCTTCTTCCTTTTCAACGACATCCTGGTGTACGGCAGCATTGTGCTTAGCAAACGCAAGTACCGCAGCCAGCATATTATTCCCCTGGAAGAGGTAACACTGGAACCGCTGCCGGAGACCCTGCAGGCCAAGAACCGCTGGATGATCAAGACAGCCAAGAAGTCCTTTGTGGTGTCGGCAGCCTCCACCACGGAACGTCAGGAATGGATAAGCCACATAGAAGAGTGTGTGCGGAGGCAGCTGCTGGCCACAGGCCGCCAGCCCACCACAGAGCATGCTGCGCCCTGGATCCCCGACAAGGCCACGGACATCTGCATGCGCTGCACGCAGACACGCTTCTCGGCACTCACCCGGCGTCACCATTGCCGCAAATGCGGATTTGTGGTCTGTGCTGAGTGTTCCAAGGAGCGTTTCCTGTTGCCACGTCTCTCTCCCAAGCCCCTTCGTGTCTGCAGCCTCTGCTACCGAGAGCTGGCTGCCCAGAAGCGGAGGGAGGAGGCCAAGGAGAGTTTCGGGGGCTCTCCACGGCAGCTGTCCCACCTAGGCGGCACTGTCTGTGGTGCATCCAGTGGCGATGACGATGACTCCGATGAGGACAGAGAGGGCAGTGGAGATGGTGACTGGCCCACTCAGGTGGAATTCTATGCTTCTGGGGTCTCCTGGTCAGCCTTCCATAGTTGACCCTCACCTGCAGAGTGTTTGCATCAAGCCAGTCCACTGCCAGGGACCCTTTCCTGTGGCAGTGGGCATGTGACAGATGGCTATTCCAGAGCCATTACTAGTGCCTTTCTGCTAGACAGCAGCCTCCTGGGCTCTCTTCTAATTCTTCTCAGATAATTTACCTTCCATTTCACATGTAGTCCTTGATGACCAGGCTACAGCTGCTGCCCTTGAAATTAAACCAGACCAGGTATTAAGACCAACCCAAGCATTAAGACTAGGGTTGAAGAAGGAAGACCAGACCAGAATTGGAGGTCCTCTTCACTCTGAAACTTGGGCTTCAGACCCCATTCCCACTTTCAACCTTTAACAGGTGCAGCCCATGGGAGAGCATGAGGCCTGCTCATCTATCAGCATGCAGACACCACTACCTGGCCACTGGGTCCTGCCAAGCTGGACCCCAGATGTACTGTGTGTGCCCTTCAGACCCAAGTGGCCTGCAGCCTGAGCTCCCTGAGCCCAGACCAGCCCATCAAGCCCTCTGCCCTGTCACCACCAAATGTCTAGTGCCCATGTATCCTGTCTCTGACCCATCTCTGTCTGCAGTCAGTAGAATCAATGTTTTCTCTTAGGACTCTAGATTCAGGGAGAAAAACCCTATCCAGACTGATTTACCAATAAATAAGAATGAAGTACCAAGTCTTTTTGTTGCTAAGACAAAAAAGTCTTTTTGTAGCTTCAGACAGTGCTCAGTCCAGGGTAGAAACCCTGGCACTGGGAATAACCATCACTGTTACTGCTACACTGGGCATTCCTGGAAATGTCCCCCACTCAGTGAGACATTCATGCCACCAGGTGGCTGGCTCCCCAAGAACAGTGGTACATACTCTTGCTCTGATAGCCTGCTAGCCTGCCTTCCTTCCTTCCCTCCCTCCTTCCTTCCTACCTCCCACCCTACCTCCCTCCCTCCCTCCCTCCCTCCCTCCCTCCCTCCCTTCCTTCCTTCCTTCCTTCCTTCCTTCCTTCCTTCCTTCCAAGACAAGAACTTGCTACATATGGCTGAGACAAACTTGAGATCCTCTGCCCTCAGCCTCCCTAGAGCTGGGATTACAGGCATGTAGCGCTACATCTTGCTCATTGCTGTGGGCTATCTAAATGGGTGGGATAAAGGAAACAGTGTCTGGCTCAGCCTGATCTTTCTGGGACAAAGACTTCCCTGTGTAGTCTCCTGCACAGCTCCTGCAGACGGTGCCTGGGGAGCAATCCATCAGCCTTCGACTGTAGAGCTTTGAGACCTTCAGAAACCTTCTGTAAAGAAGGTTCATGCCTGTAATCCTAGGACTCAGAACCCTGGCTACATAAAAGCCCTGTCTTGAGAATGAGTCTTTGCCTAGTACCTGGCTGGCCTTGCCTGGAGTCCCTGTACATAGAGTGGGCACTGTTTGCTACGTGTGGGACTTGGGTGCTAGGAAAGCTCCCCTCCGACTTCTGGTATAGTGAACCGTGTTATTAGGATTCTAAATCCCAAAGTCTGCAGTTGACAGACCTGTGGTTGACGGGTCTCAGTATGGAGTACCCAGGAGCTGCCTGCAATCCTTCCTGCACTGGCAGTGACCAGCTAGGGAGGATTGGGAAGTGTTTGTTTGCAGCCCTTTCCCTCTGTAGCCTCTGTCAGCCACACAAACTAGTTCAGGCTGCTTCTCCTGTTTGGGCAGAGAGCATAGGGCCAGGCAGGTTCTCAGGGAAAGAGTAACTTCCTGAAGCTGGAGCTGGCATCTTCTCAGAAACCCAGGTCAGGCAGTCCCATCCTTTCCACCCAGGGGTGCTGACAAATAAACCTCACTCTCCTGGAACCTTCCTTTCCTGGAAACCCTCAGAGTATAAAAGGCATGGACAGACGGGACTGTCTGAGGCTGACTGGGTATAGAGGTGGTCCTTAGCCATTGTACAAAATAAGCAAGGTGGCAGGAGCCTGCGTGGAAGGAGCAGGCTTGTGGAGGGCCATGTGGCACTGTGGGAAGAAGAGATGGGAACTTGCTCATCCCTCATCCCAGAGCTCCGACTGACTCCCTCTCCCACAGACCTGAGACTAGGATGTTACTTCCCCAAACTCCAAGATGGTGGAGACCACAAGGGCCCTGATGGTCAACAACCTTGGAAAGGAGTTCATTTATGCTAAGCTACTGAGACTTGTGTTCCCTGCCAGATGCCTGAGACACAGGTGTGACTAAGATGGTCAGGGTCCTGGCTCAGCTCTCAGTTGAAAAGGGAGACTAGAGGTGGGCTGAGGTTGGTACCAAGTACAGAGGGGCATCTCTGGGTGGAGAGAGAGAGAGAGAGAGAGAGAGAGAGAGAGAGAGAGAGAGAGAGAGAGAGAGCGCTGTACCAGTGGAGAAACAGCACTCCAGGAGCTTGCAATGACTAGTATCAAGGCCCTGAAGAAGAAGGGGTCTGTGTGTCCTGGAGAAGCATGCTGGAGTCCAAAAGACAGTAGACCTCCCTCTGTAGACCACAGAGGCTTCTACAGGCAGCAGTCTGCTCTCTGCTCTGAAGACTGTTCTGACTTGTGGACAGATGGCTGGAGAGGTGGACATGTGTGGGGATTGTGTAGCCAGAGCTAGCCTAGGATTCCCAAGGGAGAGTCCATCAAAAGCCCATCCTCTGCCCTTTCTGCCGGTGGTGGAGGGCAGGCGTCCCTGGCCTCCTTCCTACCTCTGACTCTTATCTACTGAGATACCAAGGGAACTCCCAGTATGACCTTTGCCTTGAACTCTTGTGTGAGACCAGGCGGCACCCAGTATCCTGCCAGTGCTGAAGCGTAGTGGGGAACAGGCTGCATAAATGAAGGCCTTGAAATAAGATGTGTAAGAAAGCAAAACGGGGGCTGGAGAGATGGCTCAGCGGTTAAGAGCACTGACTGCTCTTCCAGAGGTCCTGAGTTCAAATCCCAGCAACCACATGGTGGCTCACAACCATCTGTAATGAGATTGGATGTCCTCTTCTGGTGTGTCTGAAGACAGCTACAGTGTATTCATCAATAAAATAAATAAATAAATATTAAAAAAAGAAAGAAAGAAAGCAAAACGGTGAGGATGGAGAGGAAACTTGTACCCTGGTGCAGTGGTGTGATCACTACAGAAGTCACTGTGCAGGCTCCCTGCAAGCAAAACCGCTGAGGATGGCCCTGTTTGATGGGTAGTCAGCATATACTTGGGTACCATCATTATCCTGGCAATATTCACAATGGCCAGTATGGAGCCAGCCTCGGTGTCCGTAAGCATGTGAATGGATAAAAACAAATGTAGTGTATATACACTGGAGATTTATTCAGACACCAAGAAGGAAAATCTGTCATTTGTAGAGAAATGTATGGACTAGAGATTGCCAGGTTAAACCAAACAAGCCAGACTCAAAGACCACGTGTTTCTCATATGCATAAATGTAACACACGCAAAAATCTAGCACATAGGCATAGAATAGAGCCTGGGAAGGGACAGACCTGTATGAGAGACTGTCCTCAGTCCCTTGCTGAGGCAGCATAATCAGCCAGGCTGGGATCAAGGGTTGCAAGCATGCTATGCAGGATGTTCTCAGAGAGGGGCCTGCCTGGGCAGCAGCTCAGGCATGGGCTGTTCTCAATGGGACTTCCAGCCAAGGTGCTAAGGGCTAAGTCAAGGTTATAGTGCTGACCTTTGCCCCTGACTGCCACCCCACCCAGTGGCTCAGGAGTTTTCAGGATGGACTTCAGTACCTCAGCCATTTGCAGATGTCTTCTTATTTTCCCAGTTCTGGGCAGAAAGACAACAGGATCCAAGAGCACTGTCTCATGGGTTAGGGCCAGGCTTCACGCTCTTGTCCAGGGCTCTGCTCACAAGGCCTGGCAACGACACAGGAACCCACTGTCCTGCCAGCTGAGTCTCCCTGGAATGTATCCTCCCAGCTGTGTGGATATTGTCCCTGCCAAGAGCATTTGACTCTCTGGCAGCCCTGGGGCCTTGGGAGGAGCCTACCCTTGCCCCTCCTGGAAATGAAGAGAGACAGAGTCTGGGGCCAAAATCGTGAATGGAAACTTGGGCCTCAGCATTGCCTGAACCAAATGTGCAGAGTCCAGCCCTGATGAGGGAGCACTGGAGCAGAATGTAAGGTTACAGCTGGGACCCAGGGCTTCAGGGACAGATGACAGACTGCTCTTGCAGCTCAGTGGAGTCCAATCTTCACACAGGATTCAGGCAACAGGAGAGGCCTTTCAAGGGACAAGGCCGGGGTTCCTAGCCTGTGTATTTGTCCATGGGACTTCCAGGTGCCACATTTATTAAAGGAGAGAGCCTCCTACATAGAATTAGAGATTCCCAAATGTGGTCTTCCAAGGTGGAGAAGAAGGCAGGGGATCATGGGACCCTGGGAATTCTGTCTCTGTGGTGATGAGGGTGAATACTGGTGCCTACTTACTAGGGTCTATCTGTGATCCACGCAGAGATGGACAGGTCACACAAAACCTAGCCAAGTCTCAGAGGATGGCCTTAGTAGAGCTTCCTAAAAAGGAGAAATGTATTAGCACCTCAGAATAACGTGCTTCAGCAAGCTTTATCTTGGTATCCATGAGGACTGGGATACTGGTTCTTGTTTGCTTTATTAAATTTCCTTTTTTTTTGGGGGGGGGGGGTTTGGTTTTTTGAGACAGGGTTTCTCTGTGTAGCCCCGGCTGTCCTGGAACTTACTCTGTAGACCAGGCCGGCCTCCAACTCAGAAATCCGCCTGCCTCTGCCTCCCAAGTGCTGGGATTAAAGCCGTATGCCACCACTGCCCGGCCTAAATTTCCTTTTTTTAAAAAAATTAATAAAGCCAGGAGGTAGTGGCGCACGCCTTTAATCCCAGCACTTGGGAGGCAGAGGCAGGCGGATTTCTGAGTTCGAGACCAGCCTGGTCTACAGAGTGAGTTCCAGGACAGCCAGAGCTACACAGAGAAACCCTGTCTTGAAAAACCAAAATAAAATAAAATAATTAATAATAATACTAATAAACTGGCTAAGCATAGTGACAAACACTATGGCGGATCTCTGATTTGAGGTCATCCTGGTCTACAGAGCAAGTTCCAAGACAGACAGCAAGTGCTACACAGAAAAATCCTGTCTCAACAAGAAAGAGAGAGAGAGAGAGAGAGAGAGAGAGAGAGAGAGAGAGAGAGAGAGAGAGAGGGAGGGAGGGAGAGGGAGAGGGAGAGAGTTTAAGAATGTATAGTATTGTTACATTTATTTTCAAAGGGGTAGGTGCTATGTGCCATGTGGAGGTCAGAGGGCAACCAGTAGGAGTCTGTTCTCTCCTTCCACTGTAAGCCCCAGCCGACTTTCATGAGACTTGTATAGACAATGATTTTCCATATGACACCAAAAGCAAAAATAGACAGGAAGACTGCAGTCAACTGACAGATTCAACAGAGGACAGACAGACAGACAGCAGACAGAAAACAAACAGACAGGGTCTCACTTTAGTTTTGGCTGGCCTAAAATTTGCAACTCAGGCTAGACTTGAACTCACAGAGATCCACCTGCCTTTGTCCCTTCAGTCATGGGGTGGTGGTGCCTGTAATCCTTGGGAGCCGATTAGCTATCAGGGAAATTAAATCAAAACTTAATTGACCTGTCATTTCACCCCAGTTAGAATGCCTTACCATTAAAACAACAACAACAATAAACCCTGCTGTAAGGCTGTGGGTTAAGGAACCCACCTGCATGAGTCGCAGGGAAATTTCACTAGGCCAGCCATTCTATGACAATGTGAGGGGTTCCCCTGATCAATGGGAGATCTGACACTTGAACCAGATCTCCCACCTCAGGGTCTCATTCAAAGAAAATGATGCCAGCATACTAGGAAGGCACCCAAACACCATGGGTGTGCTTGACAGCAAGGTCACAATAGCTAAGTCATGCATGGGGTCCCAGAACTGGTGGCCTGGCCTCTCACCAAAGAAGGGTAAGTTCTTCCTTCCTAACACCCACTGTGAGTTTCCCTCACAAGCTGGAGCAGAAGTGCCCACCATACCTACCGCAGTGTCCACTTCTCCCTTGGGGTAGCCAGGCTCGTTGAGACCTGGGCTGGAGGGAGGACAGCTTAGCAGGATCTCCACTGGTGATGAGTGTGCTATAGATTGCACAGTACAGATGGTGCTAGATGCAGAACAAGTAAGTAGGCAAAGCTCGCAGATGCACACAGCCTTTGAAAGCTGTCTTTGTTACTGTTTGTTCTATTGCTGTGAAGAGACACCATGACCAAGGAAACTTAGAAAAACATTTAATTGGAGCATGCTTACAGTTTCAGAGTATCGTGGCAGCCATGGGGCAGAAGAAGTAGCTTCTTGATCAGGAGGCAGCAGGTAGGAGTGGGTGGGGGATGACAGGATGCATGCTCGTGGCAAGGGCTTTTGAAACCTCAAAGCTCACCCTCAGTGACACACCTCCTCTAACAGGACTACACTCCTTCCAACAAGGCCACACCTAAACAAGTTCCACTCCCTGATGACTAAACATTCAAATATATGAGCCTCTGGGGGCTATTCTTATTCAGACCACCACATTTTCCCACAATGCCCCAGAAGCTAGGGGAGGTACTGATGCCACTTTCAAAGGGATCATTTGCAATTGCCAATGCTTCACAGGGGACCAACTGGGACAGTTCATAGGAAGGTAGGGAAGCCAGAGCAGGGGATATAGATAAGCGAGCCCGCCATCCAGGAAGGCAGCAAAATGGTGGTGCTAGAGAGCCTGGGCAGAAAGGGGGAGTGGTAGGCAGCCAGAAAGCAGCCCTGGCTGAGGCAGACCACTCTTCACTGCACCAACCCCCCATCCTTTGCTCTCCATTCCTATTGAGCATGCGTGGACTGAGGCAGAGCTTATACAAGGAGGATGTGGGCTTTCACAAGTGGGGACCTCTGTAGACAGCGGCAAAGGCTGAGGCTTAAGCTTGGGGACTGTTAGAACCTGATGTTCTACTCTATGAAAAGTTCCACACCCAGCCATAGCTCTTCTCTTTCCCCTAGGCCCTGTCTGGGGAACCCACTTCTTAGAGGCCTCAGTCAAGCAGGCCAAGGGGAAGTGGCTACCCTTGTTTGTACGTGTCCCAAGACTTCAGATTCTGACTGAGAACTGGGTCAGCCTTTGAGTCACTCTTTGGGGGCCCAATCCCAGTGGGTGATCAGACTTCCTCCAGCAGACTTTTTGCAGTTGTGTTTAAAGGAAAGGCAGAGAGGCAGAAGTCCTCAGGTGGCTACTTAGATAACAGCTCCAAGCAAGTCCTTGAGCCTCTACCTATCATAAAAACAGATGCAATCTGTCCAGAAACTCCTGTCTGGTATGTGTGGGACTATAATGGACCTGGGGTTACAGAAGAAGGAAGAAAGGGTAGAGAGAGCTACAACGCCAATACCTCAAACATGAGGACTGTAGGAGTTGGCTATTTCCCTTGTCCCAACCTGGCAACATCAAGCCACCTCCCACACCATCAACCCTAGTAAGAAATTTATTACCCAACAGTTATCAGAGGGCTTCACTCCTTGTTTGACTCTATAAGGTACATCCAACCCCCAGAGCCCCTGAGTATGTAAATGAGGCATCTTCCAATACCCATGCCCTGGCCACTGGTACATGGCCACTCAAATCTTGCACCAGAGACCTTGGCCATCTCCCCAGGGGCATAAATACCACCACCACTACCACTCCCCCCCCCCCCCCAGTAAAGGAACCAGTTCTCCAAAGCTGTTGCCTGGCTATGTTCATAGACTGCAATACCCTATCTGTTAGTGCCCTGGAGGTCCAGGAACCTGTGACACACCAGTAAATAGGGAAACTTGCACAGGAATGAGTCTGTACATTTCGATGCCCAAGGAGCTTCCTTTGGGCAGAGTGGAAGACTTTCCAGAAAGACCAATGGGGTGAATATTGACCAGGCTGTATAGCATCCTGTTAGGTGGAGTTCCTATCCTGAAGGAGAGAATGTCTGTATGCACACACTCCATATTCCCTCTCAGCTCCAGCCCTGACCTCTAGACTCACCTGTTTGTCTGCCTTCCTGCTCCCAAACTGTCTCACAGCATCTGACCTTGGTTCATCCTGAAAGAAATATTATAGACAGGTCTAGAAGATCATGCATGCTAGCCAAGTACTCTCTCACCAAGCTTACCTCAAGGACCCTCACTGGAAGTTTCTAGCCATGCCCCAGTCCCTCACTGGGGGAGTCTAAGCAGGGGGTCTACCACTGAGCCACACACCCTCTGCCACTCACTGAGAGATTCTAGGCAGATGCTCTACCATTGAGCCACACCTCCAACCCCCTCACTAGTGGCTTTTAGGCAAGCATTCTACCACTGACCCATGGAACCAAGCCCTCATTCTAGGTGAATGGTCTGTTGCTAAGTCATGCCCCAGCTCCTCACTGCTAGATTCTAGGCAAGGCCCTTCACCAAGTCCTGTCACTAGTCCCTTGATGATGGATTGAATACAAGCTGTACTGCTAAGTCATGCCCCCAAACCCTTCACTGTCAAACTCTAAGTAAGGTTTTTCAAAATGATTGACATCCTCAGTCACTCACTCACTGGTGGATTCTAGGCAAGCATCCTGTCACCTGAGTCCCCACCCACACCTCTTCACCTGAGTCCCCCCCATACCTCTCCAGGGTACTCTGGCCCAGGAAAGGAAAAAATATCCCAGTGACTTTGAGGCCTCCCTTCACCCTGCATCTTTAGGGTTAAGAAGCCCAGGCCTGCAGGGCGGTGGTGGCACATGCCTTTAATCCCAGCACTTGGGAGGCAGAGGCAGGCGGATTTCTGAGTTCGAGGCCAGCCTGGTCTACAGAGTGAGTTCCAGGACAGCCAGGGTTACACAGAGAAACCCTGTCTTGAAAAACCAACAGAAGAAGAAGAAGAAGAAGAAGAAGAAGAAGAAGAAGAAGAAGAAGAAGAAGAAGAAGAAGAAGAAGCAGCAGCAGCAGCAGCAGCCCAGGCCCCTAGGGAGCAGACACTCAACCCCTACCTGACACTTGGGATCAAAAGAGAATAAGCTGAGACCAGCACTCTTTACCAAGCCTTTCCTCTCTCCTGCTTTCTCCCACTTAGGCCTCCCAGGCCGACATGAGCAAAGTGTTCCAAGCTCATAACAGAGAGGCAGCACTGGGTGGAGATGGGGGATGGCAGAGGCAGGACCACAAACAGAGCAAGACAATTTGGTGCAAAAACAAGGAGAAATTTCAATCATTGGAACGTCATGGAAAGTCTGGAAGATGTCTAATTCCAAAGAGCAGGCCTGCCAGAGTGTCCTTCCTGCACAGTGTGGCTCCCAAGCTGGCAAGTAGCTGAACCTAGCATCCAAGTCAGTTACACACACACACACACACACACACACACACACACACACACACACACAGAGCCACGGTAACCCCTGGCTGTGGAAACTCATGAAAATTTCAAGCAGCTTACAAATCACCAAAATTCTGAGCACAGTCAAATGTCTGCTTCTTGATTCCAAACAGCAGCAAAGACTTCTGGGGAGTTGGGGGAACCTCACTCCCACTCCCAAGAAGCAAAGCCTTTGACCTTTTTCAGCTCTGAGCCAGTCACCTTCTTGCTGACCTGGGGGAGTTCCCGGGTCTCTCCTAAGCCAGTCCAGTGAGAGAATGAGATTTAAGTCAGGAGAGAGGCCAGTTCTCCAGAGTTCTCAGGGAAGGCAGCTGTGTAAGAGCCCTGTCCTCCATTGCCCTTGGACTGCTGACAAGGCTCTTTCCAGGAGCTGAAAGGTGCAGGTTACACACCAGAGTCGAGTGTGAGGCTTCCTCTTACTCACTTCTCCACTCTTACCTGGAAATGTTTCCTGCTCACAGTCCCTGCCCATCTCTCCTGGGAGTGAGAGTGTAGAACAGGACAGAGGCTCCCTTGAGGTCTTTGAAAGATCACCCCTGAGAGCCCTCTCTCCTCCCCCAGCCTTGTGGTTTGTCATGGATGACCTCACCCATATCCTGGCTCTAGAAACAGGCACCTGACTTAGGTCTTAACAACCAGAGAAATCTTCAGTCTGCAAGAGTCAACCTCGCCTTCCTACAGAGCAGGGTCCCCTGTGTCAGGAAACATGATCCTAAGGTCACATCAGCAGGTGTCACTGTGAGTCTCAAAAGATTCCAGAATAGCAAGTGGGCTGGGTTGTCTTGGGGTCCAGATATACCCCCACCCCCTCACTCTACTCTTTATGAGTGTTTTGCCTGCATGTATGTGACACTTGCTTACCTGTTTCTCATAAAGGCCAGAAGAGCCCATCATGTCCCCTGGAACTGGAGTGACAACCAATTATGAGCTGCCGTGTGGGTGCTGGGAGTTGGACCTGAGTCCTCTAGAAGAGCAGCCAGTGTTCTTAACCACTGAGCCATCTCTCCAGTCCTGTGCAGATTTCTGTTGAAAAAGAAATCTATCCAGCAATGAATAGCTCAAGGCGGATAGATGGATAACATAACAGGGTGTCCAAAACCACAATGGGCACAATGATCTCTTTATTCAAGTCACAAAGCCATAGTCTCTGTGCCTCCTGAGCCAATTACCATGAGTCACAGCCCAGAAAGAAACAATTCAGATACAACTTGATTTGGGGATACAAAGGCTTCCCATCCCCTTCAACATAGAAAAATAACGGTGCAGGAAGACCTGTCTCCTGGCAGACCGACTGGGTCTCAGCACCCTGAGCCCTCCTGCACTTGTGCACATTGATTCCACAAATGGAGCAGGAGGAGAAAAATTTGTGTCTCCAAAGAAGTCTTGGGAAGTGTAAGCAGGGGACCTGATACAGGACAGAACAGGGTCAGTCCATCCCACTGGTCCCCATTCCTCACGCCTCCCTCCATCTTTCCTTTTTCCCTCATTGCAAAGTTTGTTTATTTTTTTCCCTCATTGCAAAGTTTGTTTATTTTTTGGTGGTACAGGGCCCATGCTAGACCAACTTTCTACTACTGAGCCATTGCCCCTGCCCCCTTTCCTTTGTGTGTGTGTGTGTGTGTGTGTGTGTGTGTGTGTGTGTGTGTGAGAGAGAGAGAGAGAGAGAGAGAGAGAGAGAGAGAGAGAGAGAGAGAGCAGGAAAGACCAAGAGACCCAGAGAGAATGAGAGACAGACCAAGGCTGGGTCACTCAATTGTCCAGGCTAGCATGGGACTCACTACACAGGCCCTAAACCTGTCATCTTCCTGTGTCCGTGTCCCGGATGGCTGGAGTGATGCATTTGTGCCCCCACCCCTGGCTTGAAGTTGTTCTTTGTCTCTGTTCTTTTTGCCGGCTGGAGATGGAATCCAGAGTCTTACACAGTGAGGCAAGCTAACATGGTACCACTCAGCAACATCTCAGCCCTCTGTCACTTTATCTTGAGACAGGGATCACCAAATTGCATGTTCAAGCATTAGACACGTTATCTTCTCAGCTCTGCCTCCTGAAGAGCTGAGATTCCAAGTCTGAACCACTAGGTTTAATTTTTCCCCTCCCCCTAGTGAAGCACATACATCTTTGAAATGATTTATTTTTATTGTTTTTAATTGTGGAGTGGAGCTAGGCAGTGGTGGTGCATGCCTTTAATCCCAGCACTTGGGAGGCAGAGGCAGGTGGATTTCTGAGTTCGAGGCCAGCCTGGTCTACAGAGTGAGTTCCAGGACAGCCAGACTATACAGAGAAACCCTGTCTCAACAAAAAAAAAAATTGTGAAGTGAGGGGTATATGGTTCAGAGGCCAGAACTGGCATCAGATCCCCTGAATTGTGGTTCCAGGAAGTTCTGAGCTGCATGGCATGGGTACTGGGAACTGAACCCAGGTCCTCTGCAAGAAGAGTATGTACTTTTTTTTTTTTTTTTGAAACAGGGTCTCACTAGGCAGCCCTGGCTGGCCTAAAACTCACAAGATAGACTGGGCTGGCCTTGAATTTACAAAGATCTTCTTGCCTCTGTCTTCCAAGTGCTGAGATAAAAATGCAAGGGCTCCCCACACCCAGCTAAGGTGCACCCTTAGCCACAGAGTTATCTCTCTAGCCCCAAGCTAACTTTCTGTTTTGGTTTTGTTTTTTGAGACAGGGTCTCACCCTATAACTTTGGCTGCTCTGGAACTCACTCTATAGACCAGGCTGACTCAAATTCATAGAGATCCAAAGGCTTCTTCCTCCTGAGGGCAGGAATTAAAGACGTGTATACCACTCATCTGGGAAAATTAGTGTCCATCACACTAGGGAGGCTTGGCAGCAAGCAGCAGGCATGGAGCAAGGAACTGGAAGCAGAGAGGTCACATCTCTTTTTTTTTGTTTGTTTGTTTTTGTTTTTGAGACAGGGTTTCTCTGTGTAGCTCTGGCTGTCCTGGCACTCACTCTGTAGACCAGGCTGGCCTCGAACTCAGAAATCCGCCTGCCTCTGCCTCCCAAGTGCTGGGATTAAAGGCGCCACCACCACCTGGCTCTTTTTTTTTTTTTTTTTTGGTTCTGTAAATTAATCCGTTTATTGCAGGGCAGGCGAGTCCCAGGGCTTCTACTGGTCTTTCAGTTCCTTCAGTCTTCTGATGGCAGACTTCACTGTGACTGCAGAGGTGCTGTTGTAGATCCAGGCCCCACTGGCCACTGTTTTCATGCAGGAGCCACAGTGCCAGATGCCAACGCCTCGTCTCTTCATCTTCGTCTTGCCACAGACGGAGCAAGTGTACTTGGCGTGGTGGCTGATTTCAGTTTTCTTCACCATTTTCCGGAGGGAGGCCCCATAGCAGGTCCCGTATTTCCCTACGACCCAGATCTTCTTGGTGCGTTTAGCCATGGAACCGAAGCCCAAGCCGGAAGAGGAGAGGTCACATCTTAACCACAAGCAGGAAGCAGGGAACTGACAAAGCAGAGTGAAGCTACAAACTCTCGAAACCCATCCCCAGTGACCCATGAACTCTAAGCAAGGCCACACTTCCTAAACCTCTCCAAACAGCACCACCCACTGAGGACATGTTCAAATGCCTGAGCCTAGAGGAACGTTTATCACATGAACCACTATACCACAGTATTACAGTCCTTTGCCCAGTGACCATTCTGGTTACATTTGGAAGTCCGGCCTCAGATCCTGTCCTGTGATAATCTGCCTTCCTTCCCTCTCTGGAAAGTATCCGTTTCTCCCCCATGAGTGTCTATCTGAGCCCAAGGTCATGCTGGGGCCTTGGCAGCCTCCAAAAGGACAATGAATGTTTATGAGGCATTTAAGCATTGGGAAAGGGGAGAGGATCACCTCCTGGCTTTTCCATCTTTTGTTTATTCGTTCAACAAACATCTGCTGAGATAGAACTGTGGCTTCAGCTGTTAACTAAACAGGCAAAGCTCCCTTCTGCGGCTTACTGGTGCTAGGAGAGAGTCAGGACACACAAGTTAGAAGTCTGTTATTGAAGGAATCCAGGGAATTTAACCCCAAACAACTATGTAAACTGGTGATGATTATAAAGACCTTTGGAGAGTGGTAGATACTGTGTGAGACATGCAAGGACATTCCCTAAGCTAGATCTAGGCCTTTAGGCCATTCCCCAAGCTACACACACACACACACACACACACACACACACACACACACACGCAGAGAAAGGAAAGTGTCTGGACAGTTCATTAGCCTTGGTTCTTCTCCCGAGGTTCATTCAGTTTCCAGAGAAAGCTGATCACTGACTATCGCCTGATGTCATTCCCACAGACCCAGAAGCTCTCATTCCCTTCTCCTGACCTCTGTGCCACCTGGCTTTGGGTAACTTCTGTGACTCTCCCTGTGGTGTCAATCTCTTCATTTCATTCCAGGGAGCCCTGTGGGGAGAGCAGGAGAGCTCTGCCTTTGCCCCTCCACTATCCACTACACTCTCCTATCTCCAGGATCTTCTCCAATGCTAGGAAGACTTCCTGCAAAGAGGGACCGTGATGTTTCTGAGGCACATGACTGTCCATATGAGTTTATCCCAGCTGGTGTGCTTTGTCGCTTACTAAACTGAAGAGATTATCTCAACATTTGTTCCCTGGATACAGATGTTTTCATTGGGTGAAGGGACAGTGTGCTGGTTAGTGTCTGTCAGCTCAACAGAAGCTTGGGTCACCTGGAAAGAGGGAACTTTGAAGAGTTGCCTCCATTAGACTAGCCGCTGGACATAGCTGTGGGAGTATTTTCCTCCTTTCTTTTCTTTCTTTTTTTGTTTCTTCCTTCCTTCCTTCCTTTCTTTTCTTTTCTTTTCTTTCTTCCCTCTTTCCTTCCTTTTTTTCCTTTCTTTCTTTGTTGGTTTTTTGTTTGTTTGTTTGTTTGTTTTGTGAAACAAGTTTCTCTGTATAGCCTTGGCTATCCTGGAAATTGCTCTGTAGACCAGGCTGGCCTCAAATTCATTGAGATCTGCCTTCCACTGCCTCCTGAGCAGTGGATTAAAGGCATGAGCCACTGCTGCCTGGAGAAGAATTTTCTTAATTAATGATTAATGTGAGAGGGCCCAGCCAACTGCGGGTGGTACCATCCTAGGTAGGTATTTCTGGGTTGTATAAAAAAGCAAGCAGAGTGGGCATGGGGAGAAAACCAGGAAGTAGCTCCCCTCCGTGGCCTCTGCATCAACTCCTGAAAGTTCCTACCCTAGGTTCTCTTCATAATGGACTATAAGTTCTATGCTGCAATAAACCCTTTCCCAAGTTGCTTTTGTTAGTTGTGTTTATCACAGCAACAGGAAGCTAACTGGGGCAGGCAGGTACAGCACCATGTTTACAGATGCTAAGTAGTATGGAAAAAGAACAAGACAGGGAGGGAGATACTGAAGCTATGGTTTCAGGTAGAGTAATTAGAAATAAACAGGCAGGTTCCCAGTGAAGGAGCTGGCATGGCATTACCCTTCAGCATGTGCTATAGGAAAGAGCATCTACACCAGAGACAGCATCAGGAGAGATATGGCTTTATATCAGAAGCCACACGATGGGATCTAAGAGGAACTTCATGGGGGAGGGAGTCACCATGTACAGCAGAATAGGGAGCTTGAGGGAAAGAGCCCCTCTTTTTTTTTTTTAAGATTTATTTATCCATTTTATGTATTTGAGTGCACTGTCGCTGTCTTCAGACACACCAGAAGAGGGCATCGGATCCCATTACAGATGGTTGTGAGCCATCATGTGGTTGATGGGAATTGAACTCAGGACCTCTGGAAGAGCAGTCAGTGCTCTTAACCACTGAGCCATCTCTCCAGCCCAAGGAAAGAGCCCCTATAATCCCCTAAACAAAAGGAATTCTTACTCTTACAGCTTTTCAGGGAAGGTGGGAACTTGCATATCACGTGACTTAGCCTGGCCCAGCCTGTGTGCCAAAAAACCCGGAGGTAGGTATAACCATAAGGTTATCTTGCAGTTGCAAGGGGAAGGAGCTGAGTTTCATTTCCACAATCCTTTCCTGGAATTCCCCTCCTTTCCTCTGCCTTCTTTATGAGCAGCCACTCCCTCCATGGAAATCTGCTCAGAAAATGCTTCTTGGACCCATGTCTTAGTTCCTTTCTGTTGCTGTGCTAACAACACCATGACCAGGTCAACTTATAAAAGAAAGAGTTTATCAGGGTTTATGGTTCCAACGTGCTAAGAGGCTGTCATGGTGGGCCAGCTGAAGCCATGGTGCTGAAATATCTATGAGAGCTCACATTCTGAACCACTAGTAAGAAGCAGGGAGAGGGGCCAGGTGTGGTGGCACATGACTTCAATCTCAGCACTAGGGAGGCAAAGATAAGAAGACCTCTGAGAGTTCAAGGACAAGCCTGGTCTACATAGCAAGTTTCAGGGCATCCAGGGCCACTAGACCCCATCTTAGAGGGAAAAAAGCAGAGTAAGTGTCCAGAAGCCAGGTAATTACAGCAGCATCAATGTGCACCGTACTACACCCTGGGTCAAAGAAGATGAAGTCAAGACCTAGCCTAGGTTTAGTAACATGGAGTTCAGAGATGGGAGTCCAGTAAGATGACTGCTGGAGGACAACATAAACTCCATTTTAGGGCCAGGCTTGACTTCAAAAGGAAAGTCATCTGCTCCAGGAACTGACCATAAAAACCCAAAGTCATCAGTCCCAGGAACTAGGCCATAAGTCACCAGCTCCAGGAACAGACCATAAATTCCAGGAACAGGGCCATAGAATCCCCCATCCAATGAACAGACTAGAGAGAACCACAAGGAAGCAGAAATATCTCAGGATGAGCTATCTGTGCTGGGGCACCAATGGCATCAAGGACACTGTATGTAGCCACCTGAAGGTGATGACTCAGCTTTGATTTATGAAGGAACAAACAAAGTATGGGCAACTCTGGCTTGGTATGGCTGTGGATGGAAAGCATGGATTCAAGGCTGGGCAGCCTTATATGGTTTGGGCATCTCATCCTCTGGTTAAACAATCATGACATAATAATGCAGTCCACTGACCTCCTGGACACAAGCTAATCAGAAACTGACCCATGTGACATTCCCAGCATCTACCAATGAAGTTTTAGATTACCTAACCCTAGCTAAAATTCCCCTAGTTCTCTATAGAGGCCTGTGCATCTTTGTCTGGGGTCATTGCCATTTTTGTAAGTGGCTGACCCCTATATGCAGACTTCTTACTTTCACAAAATAAAAGCACTCTTGCCAATTGCACATGTAAGTGGTGGTCTCCATGTGACATTTCCAGACTTAACAGTAGGACTATGGAATGGAAGAGACAGTCTGGGGACAGTGAACCCTGGAAATGTCCCTCAGGCGTCCTCTCACAAAGGAAAAGAGATAAGTGAGGGGCTAGAGAGAAGAGAGCCACAGTAGAGCTGAGATGTGTTTTTATAGTCTTGTTTTTCAATTTTTTTTTTCAAGACAGGGTTTCTCTGTATAGCCCTGGCTGTCCTGGAACTCACTCTGTAGACCAGGCTGGCCTCGAACTCAGAAATCCACCTGCCTCTGCCTCCCAAATGCTGGGATTAAAGGCGCCACCACCACCTGGCTCTTGTTTTTCAATTTCAAAAAATGTTTACTTTTATTTTATATCTCTGGGTGTTTGGCCTGTATTGTATGTCTGCTTATCATATGTGTACCTTGTCCCAGTGGAGTTCAGAAGAGGGTTCTGAATCCCTAGGAAGTAGAGTTACAGACACTTATGAGCCGTCATGTGAGTGCTGAGAACCCAGTCCTCAGGAAGAGAAGCCAGAGCAACTCTGAGCCATCTCTTGATCCCTTAATATTCTTTTTTTTGTTTTTTTGTTTTTTTGAGACAGAGTTTCTCTGTATAGCCCTGGCTGTCCTGGAACTCACTCTGTAGACCAGGCTGGCCTCGAACTCAGAAATCCGCCTGCCTCTGCCTCCCCAAGTGCTGGGATTAAAGGCATGCGCCACCAACGCCGGGCTATCCCTCAATATTCTTATTGAGATGTAAATCACACTTCCTAAAATACACCTACCTCCTTGCAGAGAGAAAATACCCAAAGGAAACAAGTTAGGGGCAAAAGAGTTTGGTTCCAGTTTCAGAGGCTCAGTCAGCCATGATCACAGTGGAGAACAGAGAAACAGGAATGGCTCTGTGCCACCTGCAGGGGTCCTTCCTCTGCTTGTCACTTTGGCAAAGGAAGAAACCAAGATCACTGACTGGAATCAGAGGAGAGTGTAACCTTCAAGACCAGTCTCTAGGGATCTACTTGTGCCAGCTCTGCCCACCTCAGCTCCTAAAGGTTCCACCACCTCGCACATGGCACCACCAGCTGGGGATCAAAGAGTTCCAAAGGCTTTAAAGAAGCATGCCACTTGGTGGCTTCTAGTGTAAGACTCTAGCAAGCAGAGCCTTAGTTTACTGGAGATGTCTTAGATGAGAGATTGCTGCAAAATGCAAGAAGAAGTTTTAATGTTCCAGCATCCTGGGGTCATCCTGCATCCCAAAAAGAGAGGTGAGCCCACGCTGCTCATTCAGTGAGTCCTTAGGGTAGCAGCCATTAGGCACAATGTGATTCACAGAACAGTATGACTTTTAAAACTGATTGGTCTTCAGGGAATGAGGTGGCAAGGGCCTCCCTTGTCTGTTTGTGGCCAAATGTCCATTGTCCGTGTGCTCTGCGCCACCTCCCCACCCGCAGGTCACTCCTCACACCCTGTAGTCTGAGGAATGTTAATTAGCCTCTGCCTTCTGGAGGGGAGGGGCGCATAAGCATTCTATGACCTTTCTTTTCTAGTAGGGGAGGGGTCTGATGGAATTTTCCTCTTTACTAGAACAGTCCTAAGAAGGTCCAGTCATCAGCACTATCTAATTTCAGGACACTTCTGAGCACACACACACCATAGACCCCCTACTAAGGTGTCCCTTGTCTGGGCAGCCACTAACCTCTTTTTTGCCTTGGTGGATTTACCCATTCCAGATTCATATAAAGGGACTCATACAGCATAAGACATTTTCTGACTAGTTTTCTCACTCTGTATAATTTTGCTAAGGTTAGTCCATACATACTTGCATCTACTTGTTCCTATTGATGATGAGGTCATAGTCCTTTGAGTGTTATATATTATATTTGAGGGCTGGATGGATGGTTCAGTGGTTAAGAGTTCTTCCCAAGGACCAGGTTTCAATTACCACACCACATATCAGCTCACAACTGCCTGCCATTCCAATTCTAGGGAATCCTAGGCCTTAGGATCACTCACCTGCAATACCCCTCCACCCGCCCCCATACACACAGTGAAAACCAATAATAGAAAATCTTTCTTAAAACGTTACATTTTATTACTATCCATCTTTTGAATAAGAGTTTTTGCTTTGTTTTCTCTCTGTCCTTTTGCCTGCCTGAGTGAGGAGGCTAATGAATATTTGTGAGCAAGCTTCTGTATGGACATGTGTTTTCAATACTCTTGGGTACAGACCTAAAAGTGGAAATGTTGAGTCACTTGGCAAGTCTGTGTTTAATGTTTTGGAGGAACTGTCAAATTGCCTCTCAAAATGGCTGAACCATTTTACATCCCCTCCAGCACTGAAGGAAGGTTCATTTTTCTTTTTCTTTTGAAGAAAGGTTCTAATTTCTTCCCAGCCTCACTGACATGTCTTTCTTTATTTATTTATTTATTTCTTTTTTGTTTGTTTGTTTTTTCAAGACAGGGTTTCTCTGTGTAGCCCTGGCTGCCTGGAACTCACTCTGTAGACCAGGCTAGCCTCAAACTCTCGAACTCAGAAATCCACCTGCCTCTGCCTCCCAAGTGCTGGGATTAAAGGCGTGCGCCACCACTGCCCAACAATGTCTTTCTATTTTTATTTTACCCATTTTTGTAGCACAGATATTGAATTTCCTCATGGCTTTGAAGATTTTTTTTTTGTAATTATATGTACGCATGTGTGTCTGTGGGTAGGTGTGTGCACACGAGTGCAATGCCTACAGAGGCCAGAAGAGGGTGTCAGATCCCATGAAACTGAAGTTACAGGAGGTTGTGAGTCATGGGAGGGTCCTCTGTGAGAGCAACAAACAGTCTTAACAGCTGAGAATTTCTCCAGTCCTTTCTGGTTTAAAGAACTGGTGGATCTCAACTCATCACATGTGCTCACTGCACATTTATTGTAAATAAAAATGTTTTGTTTTATTATTTTGTCTTTATGAGAGTTTACCTGCATGTTTGTTTGTACACCATGTGCATACAGTGCCCTCAGAGTCTAGAAGAGAGCACTAGATTACCTAGAACTGGAATTACAGATGGTTGTGAGTAACCATGTGAGTGCTAGAAAGGAACGCAGATCCTCTGGAAGAGCAGCTACTATTCTTAACCACTGAGACGTCTCTCCAGTCCCGAGTTATTGTACATTTTTCATCTCAGGATTTTATACTTGTACTTCTTGGTTTGTTTGACTTAATTTTTCTATGTCATTAGGTATGGAGCTCAGCTTCATTGCTTTGCACAGACTTAGAAAGTTGTCCAGAGTGATACTTGTAATACAGACTATCATTCCCTCACTGAACTGTCCTAAGTCCTTTATTAAAGCTGTTGGTTTTTTAATACAGAAGAACTGATACACTTGTCCATACGGGGGGTAGAGTTAGCAGAAAAGAAGAAACATTGACAAAGGAGGACCTGAAGAATGCAGGAGATGGCTGAGGGGGAGTCCTCAGGTGGGAGAAGGGACTGAGTCTAATTCCCAGGGAGAGCTGAGGGTGCAGATTAAGTGGTCAATTCTGATCCTTCCCTTTCCTTGCTGAAGAAAGAAGCAGAGAGAGGAGAAGACAGAAGTCAAGATGAGAGACAGAGTTGAGAAGAGGGTGGGTTAAGAATGGATGCTAGCCAGGCATGGGGCTGCACACCTTTAAGCCCAGTACTCTAGGCTGAGACAGGGGGTTTCTGAGTTTGAAGCCAGCTTGGTCTATAGAGTGAGCTCTAAGACAGGTAGGGCTATACAGAGAGAGAGGCCCTGTCTCAAAACAAAAAACAAACACAAAAAACACAAGAACAAAAAACAACAAAACCAAGAACATGTGGCAAGAACCCAGCCTCTGCTCAGACCACAGTGTCTGTGGCAGCCCTCCTTTTCCCACATCCATGGCCTGAGACAGGTCTGTGAGTCCCTGGCTGACAGACTCTCCAGGGCCAGGATCTCTCACCTGAGAAGTGAATTTATATCAAAGCAACATATCCTGCTTTCCACCCCTTCCTTCCCTACCTACTGTCGGAACTACAGAGCTTGCTGTGTGTGGTCTCTTACTTCGGAACCCTGTCCTCTGAGAGCTATTTTTTCTTCTCTGTCACAGGGGCTCTAATCTCTTCAGAGACCCACACCATGTTGTCTGTCTCAAGTGCCGAGGTCTGAACTCTCCTCAGAGTCCCCATTTCCTATGTTTTTAAAATTATGTTTAGTGTGTGTGCATGTGTGTGTGTGTGTGCACACGTGTGCGCGCATGTGTATGTTTAAGTCAAAGGATAACTTGTGAGAGTCCATTCTCTCCCTCCGCCATGAAGGTCCTGAGGATCAAACTCAGGTTGTCAGGTGGCAGTGTCTTTCTCAGCTTTACTACCTCACCAGCCCTTGATTTGTTTTGGAAATGAATTCCAGGTTGGCCTGTTTCTGCCTCCTGAGTGCTAGGATCACAGGTATGCATCAATACACTTGGCTCTTCTTTAGTTAACTAGTTAATTAACTAATGAATTAGCTAATGCGTGTATATGTGGTTGTGTTGTGTGTGCATGTACTCATATACTATGGTGTGTGGAGAGGTCAGAGGACAATTAGCAGGAGTCGTTTCTTTCCTTCTACCATATGGGTTCCAGAGATCAAACACAGGTCATAGCTGCAAGCATGTTTGCCCACTGAGTCATCTCATTGCTCACTACTCTTTTTTAAGGAGTGCAGTTATGCTGGGAATGGTAGTCCACTCTCTTAGTCCCAGCACACAGGAGGCAGAGGAAGGCATACTGCTGAGAGTTCAAGGCCAGCCTGGATTACATAATGAGTTCCAATCCAGGGTTAGATAATGAGGCCCTGCCTCAATAATCCATCACAGGACTGGAGAAATAGTACTGAGATTAAAGAGCACTGCCTGCTATTCCAGAAGACCCAGGTTCAATTCTTAGCACCCAAATGGCAGCTCAAACCATTTGTAACTCCAGCTCCAGGTGATCTGATGCCCTCTCATCTGGCCTTCCTGAGGGCAATTGCACTTATGTACACAGACATAAATAAATAGACTTAACTAAAAATGAAATAGAAACCTAAATATGTACATTTATATATTTATATATTAATTATATAAATTATAATATTATAATAATATTATTTATATAATTATATAAATTATATATCATTTATATATTAATTATAATATTATATTATATTATATTATATTATATTATATTATATTATATTAATTATATTAATTTGTTACAGGATCTCATTATATATCCCTGGCTGGTCTAGATCTTGCTATGTAGACTAGTCTGGCCTCAAACTCAGAGGTCATTTGCCACCACTCCCAACAAAACTGAATCTTTTTTTTTTTTAAGTAAAATTTAAGGGGGCTGTTAAAAGAACAAAACAAACAAACAAATAAAAAAACCTGTCTCAAAAAATCGAAAAGAAAAACAACAACAAAAAACCTAGGTTCAATTCCTAGCATGGATACTTAGCCATGCATAACTCCAATTCCAGAATGCACAAGAATCAGACATACATGTGACCAAAATACTTATACACATAAATAAAAAAGTCTTAAAACTTAATAAAAAAAATATAAAAATCCAAAGTAATAAAGCGAATAGCTATCACAGCAATCATAGAAAAACATCCCTTTTCTCCTTCATCTGCCGAGACTGGGATAGCCAGAGCTAACCCCAAGGCTGTGATTCAGCTAGCCAGGGCAGAACTCCACCTTCTAAATCACCATTATCATAACGGCCTCAGAAGCCTTTTCCAGCTAATGAAGCCCCTTATCTCTTCCCAACAAACTGTAGACACCAGGCAGACCCAGAATGAGATGAATCCTGGTATTTCTTAATTGCTATATGTTGATTGCTCAGAATGGAGAAACATGCAGTTTTGTATAAAAAAAAAAAAAAAAGCTGCAGGAGATCCAGCCGATGTTCTACTCCTGGCGTATTAAAACCTCAAGAAGTGATCAAGCCTAGCTCATAAACCAGACCCCATTGTGGCGGCATCTTGGGTTTTGCATAGTGATCAGTAGAGGGCGCTGCGGCCCAAGCTGAGGAGCAGAACAGCGAGTGCGCAGTTCGCCGCTAGATGGCGCATCATACGCGCCGCTGAATTGTCGCCGCCAGCTCTAGCCTCCTGCATCGTTCCTTGGCCATGGAGTCTTAATCCTGAATCCTTGGCCATGGGACCTCTGCCCTGCATCCTTGGCCATGGTGCCTTCGCCCAGCAGCCCTCCCGCCCCCTTCCTTCCAGGCCCCGGCTCCATCGCCAAACACAGAGTCAAAGTCGAGTCTGGCTGAAAATACACCATCTGCCTGTAGGGAAAAAAAAAATCTCGCTGGTGCTGTCACGTCAGCACCCGATGCAGGTTAATAACCAGCCTCAGAGCAGATGGCTGCTTTTTATAATTACCAGGTCCTCGTCTTGCCTTACTCCCCTCTGCTTCCTCCCCAGCGGGAGCAGGTGTGTGTCACACCATCCTGTGTGCCCTGCCACCTGCTGCCACCAGCTACTGGTGGGGACACAGCCTTGTAGGGAGGCCCTTCTCAGGGAGGCCTGGACCTAGATTAAACAGGAGAGTTTATTGGAGAGGACGCAACGAGACCAGCACGCCAAAACTTGGAGGGTAAATTAATGAGAGACTTTGATTGAACAACCCATACTTTTAAATCCAGCCATTTCGCTCTGGAGGAATCTGTCAAATCCAAAGACTATCAAAATCCAAATTACGAAGATACACAAGCAGGTTCACCACAGAGCTTTGATGACAAGAACTTGCCTAAAAGACCACCCCCACTCCACCCACGCGCAATCCCAAATGCTGTAGTATGAAGGATACTGTGTAACCATTGCCAGGGTTTCCAAGGAGTTTGAAAGTATCTTTAAAAGTATGAAGATGGGCTGGAGAGATGGTTAAGAGCATCGGCTTTCTTCCAGAGGACTCATATTCGATTTCAGAACCTGTGGGCATGGTGGTTCACAACTGGCTGTAAATCCAGTTCCAGGGAATCTGACGCCCTCTTCTGGCCTATATGGACATTAGGCACACTGGAAGTGCAAAGACATACATGTAAGCCTAACATCCATACACATACAAATAAATAAAGACATTTTAAAAAGAAATATGAAGTTGGTGGTGCATGATGTAGAGGCAGACAGATTACACTTTTCTGGATTTTTCTATGTTTTCAGCAAGAAAAATCAGTAACAAATAAAAGGAAGTGAATAGTTTCTAAGACTTATTCTAAAATACAGAGTTAAAGGTGGGCATGGTGGCACATACCTGTGACCTCAGAATTTAGGTGGCTGAAGCAGAAGGATCATAGTTGGAGACAAGCCTCTAACTACACAATGAGGCTTCTCTCAAAAATCACTCCAACCTAAACAAATCAAAGCAGTTAAGCCAAAGCCAACCCACCAGAGCTAACCACGGATGAAACCGTCAACAGTGGCTGGCTCTGAGGGAACCTAGTCAGCTTCCTTTTGCAGGTCACATCCTGTGGCTCCCGTGAAGGTTCATACCAGGCCTAACAAAGGGGGGGATTCTATTACAACTCTTAACTTTTCTTAAGACTTAGGTGTAAGCAACTGCAGAATTTGATACTGTTCAAAACGGGGCACACAACTCTACTCACAGTACTTGGGAGGCTGAGGCAGGAGGATCACTGAGTTCCACAGCCTACACTGTACAGTGATGTAGTGAGGTCTTGACTCAAAATGACAAAACAAAAAAGAAATATCCTCTAACTTGAAACACCAAGCTAAAAATCTTAATTGTGATCTTATTGCCATGAATCTGCCAACCAATATCTTCACCTCTATACTAAACATAAGCAACTTCAGAACTATAGCAACTGGAGGTAGGGTCCTGATTTTAGACTTTTAGCTCAAGGGGTTGTGAACAAGGGGTTGTGAGGGTCACTTACTGTTTAGTCGAAAGAACAGAGAATGTCAAGTTGAACCAGAAGAGCCAGTTTCCAAAGACAGCATCTGCTCCCAGCCCTGCCCCAATCCCTTCCACTGACACAAGTTCCAGGTGTCACCTAGGCTACCCAGGGAAGCCCACTGAGACATACTCTGAGACAAAGGCTCCACCCCCTCCAGCCCTATCCCCATGGGGTGAAGTCCACAGGAAGCTTCCTTTGCACACAGAGATATCTGTGTGTGTGTGCAAAGATGCTAGCTTTCTCAGCTGGCCCTTAGACCAGCACCTCCCTCTGCAGAAAGTCTGGGCTGCCTCCATGCACAGAACCCAGGTCCCAGCACTGCCTACACAGGACTTGGGCACAGAGGGCTGAAAGGGGCTAAGCATGGCATACAGCAACATGGCCGAAGCTAGCCGGAAATGGCTGTCGGGAACAGGGCCAGGGAGTTTTACCTGTCCTGTCAAGCCACAGATCGAGTAACCTTTTTTTTTACGTTAGGGCTTCAGAAGCGGTTTCCACAAAATACACAGAAAGTGACATTTTCAGGGAAAAGTAATTTATTAGTAATTTGATGATAGTTAGGTCGTAGTTTTGAAAGGATACAGCATCAGGGGAGACCTTGGGGTAGAAATATCTGAGGCTGGGATCCCCCACTTCAGAGATAGCATACATTTGACTAAAACTATTTCACATGAAAACATGTCTCAAATCTGTTTGTGAAAACTGTGGGACTATCACACGGTGCTCATGCGAGGGCTCTGGGTTTGAGGGACACCAGGCCAAACTCCAGCTTCTGCTGGCTAGCAGCTTAGTGGCTTCAAAAAGCTTGAAATTGGATTCTAGGTCTCTTTTGTCACATGTTTCCTTCCTGGAGGAATTCCATAGGAAGTGATTTCAAAACAATGACTGCCAAAAGAATTTACTGAACCCTGACATAAAGGAATACCTCTGTAATCCCAACACTTGACAGCGATGGAGGCTGGAGAATCAGGAGTTCAAGGTCTTCTTTGGCTACATAGAGTTGGAGGCCAGCCTGGGCTACATGAAATCTTGTCTCAAAACAAAAACAAAATGAAACCAAAAGAAAACTAAACAAACACAAAAACAAAAATAATAAGAATTTAAAGACTTCTAACAACAAAAAAATGTATTTGTCTTGGCTTGGTAATGCCTACCTGTAATCTCAGAGTCCAAGGGGCTGAGGCAGGAAGTCCATGAGTTTTAAGCCAACCAGAATCACATAGAGAAACCCAGGTTTAAAAACCCAAATCTAGAGGAGAGAAGATTGTTTAGCCATTGATGCTCTTGCAGAGGGCCTGGGTTCAGTTCCCAGCAACCACATGGTGGCTCACAATTGTCAGTAACATCAGTTCCAGGAGGTCAACGCCCCATTACAGCCTCTGTGGGAATCAGACACATACACCATACTTACATAAATGCAGACAAAACATGAAAATTAAATAAATAAATTAACAACCAGAAAGATATAAAATACATAGCTTTAAAAATATATATTTATTGAGTGTCTAAGCCACATAAAAGCCATGGTGCCAAGCAGGAGCAAGCTGGTGATCAGAGAGGTAACCAAGATACACAGCTCCTGCCTTCTATAAGTGAGCTTATCTAATAAGGGATAAAAAGAAGTGTCAAATATTTAATCAAATGTATATGATGTTACTGGTTGAACTCCAGTTCAAATGGTTGAACTCCAGTTCAAATGGTTGAACTCCAGTTCATAACCTCTAGGACCAACCGACCAAAACAAAGTTGAGTCACTCAAGGGCTGGGACCAGGCTCAGTGGTAATCAGCAGATTCCCAGATTACTCAGAGAACTTGTCTAGGATCTACCAAGAGAGGAGGACTAGGAACAGGGTGCAGTGTTGGCTCTTAGCATAGGCAAAGCCCTGGGTTCCATCCACAACACCACAAGGAAAACAAACAAACAAAAAAAAAACCAGCTACTTGTCCAATTTGAGCCATTGTCACTTAGGGAAATGGAGGAAGGTCTAGCCCAATCTGTCAACAGCCAGTTTCATGGGAGGTTAACCTAGTGCTCTCATTGTTTCTGCTTTCCCTTGGTCTCCCCTGTCTCCCCTTTCTTTCCATCTCACTAGAATACTCACTGCCTCCTGATTTTGTGACTGCAAATAAAAACCAACTAAGAAGGTGCATAGTGTCCCCGCCTATCTCCCTGCTTTTGCAATGTCCGGGTTGGTCTTGAACTCCTGGCCTTTGGGCTTTCAGTTATCTGAGACTGTGGGTATGCATCACAGCACCTAGCTCAGTTGATCTTTGAACTCGATTCACTGTTAGTTTTGTCTTTTCACACAAATGAACTGTAGATTGCAGCCAGCAGAGAGGAGAGCATGGGAGGACTCAGGAAAAGCGGAGTGGAGAACACTCTTTGAGGTAAAGCTAACTATGGCGGCACAAGCCTACGGTCCAAGCTATGTAGCAAGATCACTTGAGCCCAGGACTTCGCCCAGGAAACATAGTAAGAAGAAAAAGAAAATGGAACTAAATTAACTCAGGCTACGAAAGTATAGAGAACAAAAGGGGTCCAGAATTGACATTAAAAAATAAAAGATATAAAGAGGTGCCATGGTTTTCCATAAGGAGGCAGAAGATCCTAGAAGCTTTACTAAAGTTACTCAAGAGAGCCTGGGGCATAGCCCGTAGCAGAGCATAGAGCCTGCCTGGCATCTGTGGCTTCACTCAAAAGAGGGACTGTTGTCATCATGAGACCACTGGAAAGTCCCTGACCAAGGAAGAGAAACACTCAGCAGGTAAGCACAATCCTGACAAACCTGGTTCTGAATCCCAAGACCCCGGAGATGAAGGGGACCTAATCCTGTAACAGGTAACCTGGAGGTACACTCTTCACAGAAAGAGGAGCATCTGGTACAGTCGGCTAGCCAACAACATGAGAACTTCTTTTAGACCCACATGATCAGGAGGACTCCAAGCTATTTGTGAATGCCTACAGCAGGCATGCCTGCACATTTCCATTGCACACAAAGCCCAAGATGCATGGCCAAGGCCTCTCCAGCAGGACAGTCCAACAGGATTCACTAGCACAGCAGCTTACAGTCAATGCTGGTAATATACAAGTTTCTCAGAAGTACCTGTCAGGCTTCCCCCATTCCCTGGTCACCTTTTGAGAGCCATAGAATCATCTAAAATGAAAGCTCCATTCCCCAGGGGGAGTGACTTAGTCATCATAGCGGATCTCAGCCTGCAGCTCCTTGGTGACATAGGTTGTTAGCATGGCCAAGAGCTTCTGTTGCATGGCCTGGTTGCTCATGACCAGAGCAGTCAGCTGCACCGCATCTGTCCAGTCCAAGTTCCTGATGATGGCAGTGGCTTCATTAACAAGTTTCTGCTGTTCAGCAGGGGGCAGCTCCATTAAGATCTGAGGAACGGGCTTAAACTGTCCACTCGTCATCCAGGCACCTAACAGGCCCCCAACAGTTCCCCCTGGAAAACAAGAAAGGGTTCAATTAGTCAGCCTTATTCTCCAACGATGGCCTTTGTTTCTTGCCAAGAATATAGCCACTGTCATGACAAGTGGGCACATTTGGGAGCAGGTCACAGCACGCTCAGCTTCTGCCAGGCACTCAGCAGAGCAAAGGTTGATATGGTCTCTAGTCCATTTGGTCCACATAATTGATACTCAAATTTGTTTCTCCCAATGACCCCACTTACACCATCCCTACCTCTGAACTGTGCCAACTAAGATCCCCTTCATGGCTGAAGAATGCCCCCACTCCTGTGACTCCCAAAACAATCTGTCTCCACAAAGAAGAAGCTGAGAGGGACATGCCAGACAACTGCTGTGCCAGACAACCGCTGCCAGCGGGCACATTAGATCTGAATCTTTAAAGCCTCCCATGAATTGTATATATCAGCCATCAGACAGTCACAGATGCAGCTCGGATAGACTAGTGAGTCATTCTCAAGGGACAGAATATGGGATGAGAAACGGAAATCTTAAGAATGGAAAAACCCAGCACACATGACCTTGACCAGTTCCCAAGGTCAGCCTCACTGGAGATGCCACGGGATATCATGTACCCCTGGACCGATGTAGAAGATACTTCCCCTCAGGACTCAAGAGAAGCTCATCACAGAACTGAGAATTTTATAAAACACCTGCCAGCACCCATCTTCCTCAATATCAAGGTCAGGAAAACAAGGAAAGGCTAAGAAACTGTCACAAGTCAGAAGAGACTAAGGAAAATGAGGTTATAAAACCAAAGTGTCAGGCCGGGCAGTGGTGACACACACCTTTAATCCCAGCACTTGGGAGGCAGAGGCAGGGAGATTTCTGAGTTCAAGGCCAGCCTGGTCTACAGAGTGAGTTCCAGGAAAGCCAGGCTATACAGAGAAACCCTTGGGGGAAAACAACAACAACAACAACAAAAACAAACAAAACAACAACAACAAAACAAAATGTCAGGCTGGAGAGATGGCTCAGTGGTTAAGAGCACTGACTGTTTTTCTAGAGGTCCTGAGTTCAATTCCCAGCAACCACATGGTAGTTCACAACCATCTGTAATGGGATCTAATGCCCTTTTCTGGTGTGTTCTGAGGACAGCTACAGTGTACTCATATAAATTAAATTAAATTAAATTAAATTAAATTAAATTAAATTAAATTAAAATAACAAAGTCTCATTGAAGGGTGGTGGTTACTCACACCTTTAACTCTAGCACTCAGGAGGCACTTGGAAGCCGAAGCAGGCAATCTCTGAGTTCAAGACCAACCTGGTCTACAGAGCAAGTTTCAGGACAGCCAGGGCCACACAGAGAAACCTTGTCTCAAAAAACAAACAAAGTATTAGATGGGCATAGTGGCCCACACCTTTGATGCAAGGGTATCTCTGTGAGTTCAAAACATCCTAATCTACATAGTCAAACCCAGGACACCCAGGGCTACATAGTGAGATCCTACCCCCCTCCCAAAAAAAAAGTGGCAAGAGGAAGAAAAAGAAGGGTACTGTGCACTGGTTAGTCAAACAGAGGTCTCACAGCATTGCATTAGTGCTGACTGCTTGGTCCACTCAGTCTACCAGGAAAAACATTCCCACTAAAACTAAACCTGGGTGAAGGACACACAGGGATTTTCTGTACAATCTTTGCAACTTTTACATCTAGCTATTATTATTCCAAAATAAAATGTTTTTTTTTTTCCTTCCAGAAAAGGCTTTTAAAAAAATTCAAGTAACTGCAAACAGAAACAAGGGGAGTCCTACGCTGAACCAATACTGGCTACTCCTTCCCTAAAGAACAAGGAGAAAAGGTGTTCCTACACACTTTTCCCATCAACGTGGTCACCCCTCCTCACTCTACTACAGCATCCCAGGGCCCCATCTTCCCTGGTGTGAGGTAGTCTGATAACAAGCCTGCTGTGCCCCAGCCCACCATCCCCTAAAGTGTGCTGTGGAGAGCAGTGCAGGCAAAACAGGAGGGTGTACATTTGGTGCTTGTAGGTGCAGCAATACCGGTGTCTAAGAATGAACAGCGACCAAAAATCAATATGATTGTCCAGAGGTTCTTTGTGAACAGAGGACAAGAACCTTGAGGGAGTGGGGCAGGGAGGAGCAACAGGAGGGGAGCAAGGCTAGCTCCTTAGCGCCCCCTGGAGGAAGAGAAACGGCCTAGAGTGGAAGTCGGAGAGGCAAGTTAGCGCCCCATCTGCCTTAGGTGAAAGCCAGAAAATAGGACCCCACTCTGGAGGTAGGTGGTAACTCCCACCTGTGAGTGAGTGTATCAGGTCGCAGGTGAGAACAAGGTGGGCGGGGCCAACACCTTCCTACTTGCTGTAATCCAAGAGTCTTAGCCAGTCTAGCGCGGGATCCAGGTAAGGTGGGGCAGAACGACTGAGAAACACATCCGTGGATGGTTTGCAGGGTGAGAGACAAGCTGGGATCTAAGCATCCACTGCACTGATCACACCTGCTGCTACCAGGTCAGCCAATGGAGCTTCTCAGAATGAGACGGGGCTGGGGCCCTTTAGGGCCAAAGAATGTTCCCAGAACCCTCTACATGGAAGCCAGGAAGAGCAGAGCAGAAGGGACCAGCAAAACAAAGCGCCCAGAGAGCAGTTTGTCTAAGGGAGGTGTACAGCAGGACAGGCTGTGGCTAAATGGAAATTAGCCTTGGCAGGAGAGGACAGGTGTGTGTTGGGGCGGAGGATGCAGGGGGGACTAAGAAGAACCCTGCTCCCTTGGAGCTTCAGAGCCAGCAGCTGGTGTGGTAGTGTGTAGCAGGGGTTGGGGAGGGGCCTGGGAGCACAGCTTCCGGTCCCAAGGGAAAGCTATTCCTTGATGGTCAAGGAACAGATAACACTGCACATGGTCCTCGCTTCTTTGAGGACTCCTGGAAAATGCCCTCCTCTTCGTTTGTTTTAATACAGGGGACACTATAACTGGAATTCCAGCATTCTGGAGGCTGAGGCATGAGAAAATCAGATTTGTCCTCCTGACACCAGTGAACCTCTTGATCTGACAGCACTGCAAGCATCTGTACTACCTTGTTACAGAACATCAATCTGGGATACATAGTTTCAGACCAGCCTGAAATACATAGAGAACATAGCTCAAAAAAAGTAGGTGGGACTGGAGAGTTGGCTCAGTGGTTAAGTGCAGGGCACTGGCTGTTCTTGCTGAGGGCTAACATTTGATTCCCAGCCCCCACAGAGTGGCTCATGACTTAACTCCAGTTCCAAACAACCTGACACCCTCTTCTGGCCTCTATGGATATTGCATGCATATAGTTCATGGACATTCAGGTAAAACACTAAGACACATAAAATCAAAATAATCACTTTATGCTCTTGCTCTCTTGCTCCCGTGACCCGCGCCTGCAGGTTGTCCTCTCCCCTCCCCCCTTCCCTTCCCCCTCTCTCCACGTGGTCATGGCCGGCCTCTCCTCTTCTACTCCTCTCTCTCTCCTCTTGCTTTCCCACTCTCTTAATAAACCTCCCCTTGTGGAACCATCTAGTCTGCTGTGATCTGTCCAAGCTGCACGTGAAAACCTTTTATTGGTGCCGAAACCCGGGAATACGAAGACTTCGGGGACCTCCGGCTGCTGTGACTAGACAGGACAGACACACCACCACCTCCGCCATTACTACACCACGCTGACTTCATCTGTCGCTACCTACCATCTACACCCCCCATCCTGCACCGCTGCTTCCACCCGCGTGGTACTCTGCCAGGTGCATCCACTACAGCTCCAGAGAAGCAACCTTCAGATGCTCCATCTCCTGTCACACACACAGCTGCTTCTACTGGACCTGTTCCTTCTGGCCTATCCTCAGATGGCTCCATAGACCCTGGACAACAGAAAACAGCCACCTCTCCTAAGACCAGACAAACATCACCCATATCCATTCTTCTAGGTTCCCCCTAAAGACACGTTGCCCCCAATGCCAGCAGGAAGTAGCCAGATTTCACGACGACCCTATTTCTGCTTCGCCGCCACCTCTTTCTAATTTTTCTTTTTAATTAAACCAAAATGTGGGAATGTTAGTAATCTGTTAAACTCCACCTCCACAGTCACCTGGCAGTGGCCAGGTATGCTCCTCCCCACAGTTACCTGGCAACAGGCAAGTAGCCCTGCCCACTATAAAAGGGGCTGCTTGCCCCCTCCTCTCTCTCTTGCTCTCTTGCTCCGTTGACCCGCGCCTGCAGGTTGCCGTCTCCCCTTCTCCCTTCCCTTCCCCCTCTCTCCACGTGGTCATGGCCGGCCTCTACTCTCTCTCTCTCCTCTCTCTATTTCTCTCTCGCCTCTCGCTCTCCCACTCTCTTAATAAACCTCCCCTCGTGGAAAAAAAAATAATCACTTTATAAATGTTTAATTAAGTAAACCACTCAGCTTATGCCAGGGAGAACCCACTTGTAGGCTGGACTCAGAAGACAGAGACTGACACCCATGTTCTCTGAATCCAAGCAGTGTGGCTCTGGAAGCAGACAGCTCCTCTGGCTCCCAATATAAGAGAGCAGCCAGACTTAGTCTCTAAAAAGGCATCCACAGAAAGGAAAGCAGTTCATACACAAGTTTGACTGAATTTGTCCTCCTGACACCAGTGAACCTCTTGATCTGACCGTCCTGCAAGTATTTGCAGTACCCCATTAGGGAACATCAATGTTTGATTTACAAGAGCACTTAATGCAATGGGGATATCAGAACATCAATGCACAAATCGCTACTAGACTTTGGAGAAAGGAGAATCCCTGTGTTTTTCAAAGATAATGAAGCACCCACCGTGACCAGGGGCCAGAAGCAGCAAGTCCAGACAGACTCTGTTCTTGGCCAGCTTTACTCAATCTGAATAAAATACGGGCTGCCACAACAGAGCCAGGACATAGCTATATGATACAATAGCCCCAGCCAAGTGTCCTTAGGAAACTTAGGTAGGAGTGGAAGGTGAGGGCATCTCTAGGGAAATAAGAAGTGGGCTGTCTTCTCCTGTCATGGGAAGAAGTTGACGTCTGGACTCCTGAATTCACAGAATTTGTTAATACAAAACAAGAATTTCTGGGCCACCCGTGAGTGTACTTCCATTTCTATGAAATGTAGCTTTCTCTTAATGCAACGTTCTCAGATGTCAACCCTGCCACTGAAGGAAAGAACAGAGCATGCTGGGAAACCAAAACCAACCTCAGCACAAAAGAGCTCCCCTCTGCCCAGCCTGCTAGGATGCAGAGACAGTAAACCATCAAGCAAGAGCTTCTGGAAGACTAGGGTCAAGGAAGGAACCCCCAACCTAGGCTCTCAGCACACAGCAGTAGTCAGTGGAGAACCACCCAGATGCACATGGCAGGTGACCAGCCTGTGTGGGGATGCTAGTCACACCTCACTGAATGGTCCATTACAGGGGAAAGCAAGCAGAGTGAGCCAAGAGAAACAGGAAGCAGCATTACATGGCTTCTGTCTCAGCTCCTGCCTTGAGTTCCCGCCCTGGCTCTCCTTCATGCTGAAATGAACCCTTCCGACCCCAAGTTGCTTTTGGTCATGGTGTTTTCTCACAGCAGGAGAAAGCACACAAAGACACAGCCACACTCAAGGAAGGAACCTGGCAAGGTTAGTTTCTTCTCTGGCTTCAGACACCCCAGTACTTTTAGACTCAAGGATAGTTCTCTAGAGAAAGAGCAGAAGAATACCAGGAAAGAGTACTTGGCATTGGAGGAAAGGTGCTTCAGGCTCTGAGAGATACAAACACCAAGGCCAGGAGAATCCTGCATTATGCAGACACTCAGAAGCTGGGGTTCTGACAGGAACCATATACACAGGACTGGGCCTGGTGAACTTTCCGCACAGGCCATGTGGTAGACACAATTCTTACCAGGTCATTCTTCCATTTGGTTCCAAAAACATCAAGCATGCTGGAGGCCTGAAACATACTATATAGCTCAGGCTATCCTTGAACTTCCCATGTTCCTGCCTCCCAAGGGTGACAGGCTTGAACCCTGACCTTTTATGATAGCCCCAAGGCTGGCTGTACCTGTAAAATCACTCTCACTCACCAACAGCTAATCCTGGTGGGCCACCAACCAAGCCACCGACGAAGGCCATTGCCCCCACAACCACAGCACCCCTTCCAGAGTGCTTGACGGCCGCCTTCATCTTCCTTTCTTGGGAAATCGAGCATAAAAGCTTCATGATGTCATCTACCATGATGGGCATCTCAGCAGATCCTAAAAGATGATTCAAAGAGATAGGTGGTTTTTTGTGTTTGCTCATTTTATGTACTTAAAAAAGTGTGTACATGTGTTCTGCTGTATATATGTCTGTGCCCTCAGAAGGCAGAGATCCCCTGAACTGGAGTTACAGATCGTGGTGAGATGCCATGTGGGTGCTGGGAATCAAACCTAGGTCCTCTGGAAGGATAGCCAGTTCTCTTAACCTCTGAGTCATCTCTCTGGTCCCTGGTTTTGTGTTTATTTGTTTGATTTTAAGACAAAGTCTTGCTACATATTCCAGACCAGTCTAGACTCATAATCGGTTTCCCTTGGGCTTTTGAGTGCTGGGATAATAGCAGAGATAATACCACCATACCTCATGGCTGAAAGGGAGTTTTAATACACGTATGTGTATTTTAACCCAGTGTGACACTTTACAGCATTTTAGGAAGAGCTCCCATCTTCTGGGAAGAGTTGCTTGGCTGTGTGTGTGCCTGACAGGCACACAGCCCTGTGTGCTTGTCTGAAGCCAAGAGGCTGGGCATGAGCTAACAAGCTACAGAAGCAGCCGAGTGGATGAAAGGTCTTTTCTGCCCTCTGATTAACTTCAGATTTCTGACAAATGAGGAAGCAGCCTCAGCCACAGGCTTCATCAGCCCCTAGCAAGCTAAGCCTGACTTCTCACACCAACACCCTTCAAAGTGGCTCATGTAACCTCCAACGTATAAAGGCTATCAGGAACAGGGCATTTAAAAACAGACGGGCTCTTGATGTGACAAGGTATTTGAGCCAAGCCAGAAAGTGGAGAAAGGACAAGACTCTGAGGCCACACTGGCACTTGCCTGCTGGGTAACCTGGAGCCAAGAGTCAGATACTTAGCTTTAAGATGGAGTGAAAATGGGGCTGAAAATACAATTCTATACGGGAGACCATGTCTGACATGAACAGTGCTAAAGAAAAGGAAAGAAAAGAAAGGAAAAGAAAAGAAAAAAATGAATAGAGATCACTTATAGGCTGGGACCTTGTAAAGGATGAGGAAGGGCTGATGAGACAGAGCTGGTGGCACTGGAGACCCTGTTGGGACATTACAGGCAGAGACAAGAGCTAGGTTTGGTACTCTCAGTACTTGGGAAGCTAAAGCAGGAAGATTATGAACCCTTGGCCAGCCTCGATTAGATAGCTAGACTCACTATCAAGATAAAAAGAATAATGATTACTTAGTTAATTAATAATAAAGAAAATCAGAAACAGTATGAATTACCAAGATGAAACAATCACAGAACAAAATAAATCTCCAGAGGCTTGGCATGGTGGCTCATAGCCGAAATTTTGGCACTTGGGAAATAGAAGAAGAAAGGTCAGATAAGTCTGAGACCAGCCTGGGCTACACAGTGAGATGTGCCTTGCCTGCCCTACAGAGCAAGGCCCTGTCTCAAAATGAGAGCCTTCCAGGGGCTTGCAAGATACAGGAAACAACAGACAGCCCTGAAGAACAATGATCCTGAGAGCAGTTTGCTAGCATCAGGACACACTGCCTTGCTCCCTGGGAAGTGACAGATACAAGCATAGCCATAGGTGAGGTGTCCCGTGCCCCGCAGAGGGGCTGGTGAGTAAGGAGAGCCCACAAACTGACCATTCCACCTCAAAAGGCTGCTGAGAAAAACAGCAGAGGTGATATTTCTAAGAAAGACTTTCTGCTCCCAGGAGGCTGAGGCATTAGTCAGCAGAGGGACCTTCCTGAGGGAGTCCTAGGCTACTGTCAATAGCCTGACATTCTACTGGGCTTTGGTGGGTTTCTCTTGATTCCCAAGAACTATGCAGAATCATACTCTCTTAATGTAAAACTGTCCCTCAGACTCTGGGAGTTCCAGGCCCTTATAAGGAATCCATGGAGCCACCATACTGCCACAAAGGCTATTTATAAGAACATCTGGACATTGTACGCTGTGCTCGAGCCCCTGGAAATGTCCAGTTTTTCTCACTCCCACCCTTTTTTGAGACTTCTTTATTTGCTATGTAATTCAGGCTAACCTAGAATCCATGTTCCATCTTTATCAGGCTCCTAATCCCCAGTACTGTAGGCTTGCACCATCGTCTCTGGCTTCCTTATCCATTTTGATAAACTTTAGATGAATACATTCCTTTCAAAAGACTAATACTCCACCCCCAACCTGTAAAGGAGCTAACCACTTCCTAGTTTAGCTCTGGTGCACGGCCAGCTTTTTGGTTTTTGTTGTTGTTGTTGTTGTTGTTGTTTTTGTCAGGTGCAGCCCAGGTCTCAGAGGACTGGAGGACACCAAGCATAGTCAGAAACGCAAGGCTTGTGGCGATCTGATTCTGAGGGCCAGCCTCAGCACCAGCCCACAGGTACCACTCCAAATCACAGAATACAGATCTGCACTCTTGAAACAGTGTTTTCCTATCGAGACAAGACACGGGAAGGAGTTAGGACAGAGATGCATACAGCAGCCCCTCATCCATAAGGTATACATTCGGAGACTCCTGTAGATGCCTGAAAACACGATTAATCAGTCCTTCCAGACTTCATCCTGGTTTCTTTGCATTGTAACTCCCAAGCTTTGCGGCCCTTATTAAATAAAATGAGGTTACTTGAGCTCATCACAGGACTCAGAATGAAATTTCTAACCATATAGAGAAGCCCATGATTTAAAACTTACATAGTATTTAAAACTCATGGACTGTTTATTTCTGAAATGTTTTCACTTATTATTTGGCTGTGGGTATCCAGAACTACAAAATGTAAAACTGTGGACAGGGGTGGGGTACTGTACTCACCCATTTTTACCCTTGATTACCTACTCAGAGGATTATCTACCTCCAGACTTGCTCTGAATAACTTTAAGTCAAAACCCATGGAGCAGAAAAGGTAGCAATGTGCACATGCCATTCTCAATCTCTACCAAGCCCAGACAAGCCTTTGCAAGGAGACAAACCAGGCTCTTTAGCAGGTACCAGGGCAGGAGAGCTGGGCAAGAAAGGTTCCACTCCAGCTGGGCTTCTGCAGTCTCAGATTGCAAGGCAAGGCTGCTTAGATTTCCTGAAGAATAATTTCAGAAGTTATGGCAGCAACAAGCTTTTGTTGTGAAAGAAAGGTTTGGGACCCCGAGTCTGTGTGAAAGCATTTCACTTCCTGTATTCTTCAGGCTCAGGAGATTGCAGGGTAACATGTCCCATTCTCCTCTGTCTGTGAGGAAGAGTTGTGTGTGGGGCGGGGGGGGAGATGACAGAAGACAGAACCTTCCCACAGGAGCACAACTATTTCAATAATGCTGTCCTCGAAACAGGTCCTGGTCACTGGAAGTCCACCTGCCAGCCATAGGGAAGACAAGTGCTAACTGGGAGCCCTGATGTCTTACAGTCACCCAGACTGGTGGGAAGATTACAGCAGGGACATACACAGAGGAGGTGAAGACTCAAACCTTTGGACAGCAGCCTGATCTGTGTCCAATCAAGTTGTGAGGGACAGAGGAGGAGGCCTCAGAGTAACAGGGGGCTCCATGTTCTTTACAGCAATCATAGACAAAGCTGGGATTCAAATCCCCAGTGTAGAGGAAGGAAGTGTGTCAGGGTGGGGGCAGGAGGGAGCAGGGAGAAACGAAACAGAAACTGAGTGGAAAACAGGTCTTTGGCGAAAAATCACTATCCTGCTCCCCTCTACGGGATTTACAGACCCAAGCTGCACTCTGTATCCTGTAAAGTTCACCATCCTCTTCTTTCACCCCACAAAGTTGTTTAATTAACTTGAATGTTGGTTTTTAAAAATAAGAATATATCGAGGTGTGCTGGCTCACTCCCGTAACCCCAGCATGGGGTAGGCCACTGTAGGACTTCCAGATCAAGACCAGGCAAGGTTACATAGTGAGCTCCTGTCTCAAAATAACAGCAATAATAAAATCTTACGTACACCTTAATCTTCCTGATTTCTCTTGAAAGATCAGAAGTAGTCAGTGGTAGGTTCACCTGGCAGACTGAGCTAACACCCAACACTCAGTTAGCAGCGCCGTGCCCTCCGCACCCGGCTGGCTATGCATGCACCTTTTCTACGTAGTCATAGAAGAACGCTTCTCAACAACAGCTCCAACTAATCTGGCCTTTTGAGGCCCTGACATTCCTTCCAGATCATCCCTAAGCTAGAGCCCAGATTCCCTACCGCTCTGGGCCAACACCGCTAGGCGCTAGGTGTACGCTGTGGGAACTACCGCACCGCGCACGCGCACTCTGGAGCACCCAGGCAGCCGCTGGAAGCGCACGGAGCTGCTCACTACTCCAACCTCGGCGCTGCGGCTTGGGCCTGGCAGTGTCTCGGCTCCTTTGCACTGAGATGATCAGCTCCAGCAGTGTGCCTGACACCGTAGGGTCCCCGACCGGCTCCACAGACCCCGGCTCCCCTGTGCGCACCTTTACCGTACTGGAGTCTGGAACGTCTCGGGTACCGAAGCCGGCTCCGCTTTGCCGGCTCTGCTCTGCCAGCTCCAGCGAGGCGTTCGCCGCCCACCGCCGCCCTGGCTCCGCCTTCCCACCTTCCGGCTCCTTCCGGGTCGCAGCGCTCTGGGTCCCTATGGGTCCGGGTCCTCAAGTTGGGACAGGCCTGGGGGAAGATCTTTTTTGTCTTGTTTTGTTTTTTGTTGGGTTTTTTTGTTTGTTTTGTTGTTGTTGTTGTTGTTTTGTTTTTCGAGACAGGGCTTCTCTGTGTAGCCCTGGCTGTCCTGGAACTCACTCTGTAGACCAGGCTGGCTTCGAACTCAGAAATCCGCCTGCCTCTGCCTCCCAAGTGCTGGGATTAAAGGCGTGCGCCACCACCGCCCGGCCTGGGGGGAAATCTTGATGGCGGGGTCCTTCCGCGCCTCAGCGTCTGGTTGATGGACACCTAGACCCTGCCTAGGAAGCGATATCACTGCAGGAATGGGGAGCATCTGGAGGGGACTTTACGTCGCGAGGACCCACTGCTCGCCCGCTTGACCCCACCTGACCACCCCACTCAATGCCCAACCTCACGTTTAGGATCTGGGACCGCTCCTGGAAGGTTGTCCTCGATCGCTCTCTGCGCTGGATCTGTGACATGCCAGGGCTCTTTTCCCTCACAGGGTCCTGGGCGTGGGAGAGGCTACAGGAGGTTGAGCTGTCAGGAGCTGTCAGGAGCTGGTGTAGCTTTCAGACCTCCTAGGGTCAGAAAGGAGCCCACTCCACCTTCAAGGCAAAGGGAGCCTCTCGGAGGAGATCAAAGGGTAGCAGAAAAAAAAAATCCAGAGAGGCCCAGGGAGCAGTCCCTGACTCCTGGCCCCTAGGACTCTAAGGCTGGCCTGGAACTATGCCAAATCCGAAAAGGGCTTCTGAAAACTCTCCCAATGTTGTAAACTTTAACCGTGAGCAAAGTCTTGCTGAGTAGGCACGGCTGTCGTTGACAAACTAGATACAGAGGGGCTGGACTAGCCAATGCCACCCAAATAAAAAGTGTAGCGAGTGAACTCCAGTCTAGGTCCAAGTGGCCCCTAGCACGAGACCGGCTGCGGGCATACAGATGATTTCCTATGCAAAGTCATATTATTTGTTTTTTTGTCTTCATAGAAAGCTTCGAAATCCTTTTAAAATCAAGATTCTCCTGGCTGGAGTGAAAAATTCTGTGCATTTTCGAGTAGGAACTTTTGCCTGAGTTTGGGTGACTTTCAAGAGCCAAAGTTAACTGAAGCTAAGAATAGATTGGCTCCCTGCTCTTAGTCCTTCTACTAAGTGAGGTGCTTCAGTGTCCCCCGCGGGTAGCGCCCTCTGGTGGCAAGTTCGAGAACCGGACTCTCCTGTTGTCTCCTTTGCCTAGGTACCATAAGAAGCATGAAGAGATGATGGGAACGAGAAAGTGCAATGGAGAATAGAGGCTAGGATATTAGACATTCACACTGACGATGAATAAAGTCATAAAATAATCACCCTGACAGCTATAAATGTCCTAGACAGTCCACTAGCGGCTGAGGCCAGCTGTGAAAGAGGCGCATGGTAGGTGTGTGAACATTCACAATCCCATTACTCAGAAGGAGATCCTTCTGAGGCAGAAGGCTCAACAGTTTGAGGCTAGCTACCAGGTGTGGTGGTGTATACCTTTAATAGAAGCACTTGGGAAAACAGAAGCAAGCAAATATCTTGAGTTTGGAGCCAGCCTGGTCTACAAAGAGAGTTCTAGATGGCCCGGGCTACACAGTGAAACTCTTGTCTCAAACAAACAAACAAACAAACAAACAACCCATAAGAGTTTGAGGCCAACCTAGGCTGCATATGGAGACCCTTCCTCAACTTTCTCCCTTTCTTTTTTTTTTTTCTTTTTTTCCGAGACAGGGTTCCTCTGTGTAGCCCTGGCTGTCCTGGATCTCACTCTGTAGACCAGGCTGGCCTCGAACTCAGAAATCCACCTGCCTCTGCCTCCCAAGTGCTGGGATTAAAGGCATGCGCCACCACTGCCCAGCAACTTTCTCCCTTCCTAACCCCAAGTTCACACATTGAACACTTTCAGTACTGGGCCTTTGGGAGGTGACTAGTGGCCTCATATAAGAAACCTAAGGGAGTTTGTTGTCCCCTTCCTCCATCTATGAGGTGCTTGGCCACACTAGACAAGAAACCTGCTGGTATCTTAATCTTGGACTTCCTGGTCTCTAAAGAAATCAGTTCAGTTGCTCAAATTCCCTGTCTTTGCTATTTTGTTACAGCAGCTTGAAGGGACTAAGACACTCCTGTGAGCCTGTAGGAAAGATTCCTTTCTGTCTCTCTTAGCTTCTGGTAAAGTTACCAGTCTTCCATGACCCTTGGCTTGCAGTGTTAATCTTTTCTATTACTCTGTGGCATTCTCCTTTATGTGTGGCATGGGTGGGGATGGGGGAGACAGCCTTCTAGCTACAGTGAAACCCTAAGTAAGACGTTTATATACACAGTGACAGAGTTGAGACTCCATATCTTTTCCAGACAATAACAATTCAACCTGCCGGGCGGTGATGGCGCACGCCTTTAATCCCTGCACTTGGGAGGCAGAGGCAGGTGGATTCCTGAGTTCGAGGCCAGCCTGGTCTACAGAGTGAGTTCCAGGACAGCCAGGGCTACACAGAGAAACCCTGTCTTGAAAAACAAAAAACAAAAACAAACAAACAAAAAAATTCAACCTGGTGGTTGAATGAGATTAACCCACATAGACTCATATGTTTGAATATCTGGTCCCCAGTTGGTAGAACTGTTTTGAGAACTGACCTTGTTGATGGAGGTGTGTCACTGGGGGTAGTCTTTAAGATTTCAAAAGACTGATGACATACCCAGTGTGCTCTCTGCTTCCTGTTTGTGGACCAAAATATAAGCTCTCTGAGGCTGGAGAAAGGGCTCAGTGGTTAGGAGTACTTCCTTCTTTTCCAGAGGACCTAAGTTCAGTTCCCAGAACCCACGTTCAGTTCACTACCACCTTTATCTCCTGCTTCAAAGGGGCTCTGATGTCTCTGGCCTCCACTGACAAATGCATTTGTGTGCACAAACACACTTAAAAATTAATAAAAATAAGTGTCTTAGTTAGGGTTTTACTGCTGTGAGCAGACACCATGACCAAGACAAGCCTTATAAAGGACAACATTTAATTGGGGCTGGCCTACAGGTTCAGGGGTTCAGTCCATTATCATCAAGGCAGGAACATGGCAGAATCCAAGCAGGCATGATTCAGGTGGATCTAATAGTTCTACATTTTCATCTGAAGACTGATAGCAGAATACCAGCTTCCAGGTAGCTAGGACTAGGGTGTAAAAGCCCACACCCACAGTAATGCACCTACTCTGAAATTGTGCCACTCCCTGGGCCAAGCATATTCAAACTATGACAATAAGTAAATTTTTTTATTTTTTATTTTTTGGTTTTTTGAAACAGGGTTTCTCTGTATAGTACTGGCTGTCCTGGAACTCACTCTGTAGACCAGGCTGGCCTCGAACTCAGAAATCCTCCTGCCTCTGCCTCCCAAGTGCTGGGGTTAAAGGCATGTGCCACCACTGCCCGGCATGGCTACACCTGTGTCATTGGAGGAGGTAATTTTTTTTTTTTTAAGTGAGACTCTAGCTGCTGCACCAGTCATCCACCACCCTGCCTCCCATTCTGCCATCATAAACTTTAACCTCGGGACTGTAAGCCCAATTAAACCCTCTCTTTTATTGGTCATGCATGATGTTTTATCAAAGCATCAGAAAAGCAGGTAGGACAAACCTATAACATCAGGCACTCGCTAAATGCCAGCTGTGAGCACTGCCTCTGAGCACCCGCCTGAGAGACGCATGTCCGCTCCATGGTATAACACAGAATCCTCAGGCCAGGCCTAGGTTAATGTGTGCATGAGGACTACCAACTCTTCAGTGTTGAGAGATCTGTCCTCTGAAAGTGCTGTCAGAGCCAAGATGTTTGGAGACTGAGGACAACCTCATGTTGGGTTCCATCACTCTGCTGAAGGTTAGTTCATTCTTCAGATTACTGTAGACAGTTACCACGTCTTCCAGTCTATGTTTGCTGTGGCATTCCGTCATCACTGAGAGGATTATTGTCATTCCCGCCCTGTAGAGCCACGACTCAGGCTTCCTCACTGCTGAATCCCCTGCAGGCCCCCAGCCTTTCAAGTGCCAACTTACTCAAGGTGGGACATTAAAAATCATTAATGGAGACAGGAGATGTCTCGAAAGATCTATAATGCCGTATTCCTCTCTAATTCATATTGCTTTCCCCAAGGTCACATTTTTTAAAAAATGGCAAAGCTCAACACAAATGCAAATACAGCTTCCAGACAAAGCCCCAGGCTGGCTCCCAACCCTCCCTTACTGTCATACAAAATGAAGACAATAACCCAGGCTTTCAACAACCTGGGCATAGTATTGTGAAGATTAAAAAGGAAAGAGACAAAAGATGTGCTGTCCACTAAGAACAGGACACTGGCTGAACCAGTGCTCTGTCAGTGACCAGGGTCTACAAGGCATCCAAAGGATCCCAAGGGATAATTTACAAATGATCTGGACAGAGCTCTGTTGCACCCTAAATCTACCTGCTGAAGGAATATACACTGCCAGGCAGTGGTGGCATTTCAGAGGCTGGGGCAAGAGGACTATTACAACTTTGAGGCCATCATGAGCTACATAGCAAGATCCTGTCCTGTCTCACAGAGATGAAACACACAGGCATGAAGAGATGGCTCAGCAGCTAAGAGCACTAGTTGCTCTTCCAAAGGACCTGGCTTAGACTTCCAGCCCCCACATAGCAACTTACTATAACTCTAGTTCCAGGGAAATCCGATGCCTTCTTCTGATCTCTGTGGATACCAGGAGCACATTCAGGCAAAATGCTCATTTACATAAAATTAAATTTAAAATAAGAACAATATTCTATGAAAATAGAACGGACACTCACTATTTGGGACAAGGAACCAGAATATCATGGGTATCGGAGAGGATAACGTGGTGAATATGGTCCAAGTATATGATATATTTAAACAAAATATCATGAATCCTAGCTCTCCATACAACACATATATGCTGGGAAATTTGTTTTGGTTTGGTGGGGTTGTGAAAAGGTCTCACTATGTAGCCTTGGCTGGTCTAGAACTCACTACGTAGACCACAGTGGGATTAAAATTATGCAACACTGCATCCAGGTAGTAATTTTTTTTTTTTTAAGAATGGAAAAAGAATTAGACCCTACTTCAAACCCCAGGGATGAATTTTAGATTTCCAAATATGGTGCAGATCTGACTTCCGGATGAGCTCTGGGGAATGTGTAACAGATGGCGATGGCCCTGAGGGGACTTTGGAAGATTACAATGCTATAAAAGATTGAAAAAGAAAAATCCACCTTGCCTTCCTCTCAGGGTGAGGGAGAACCTCAAACTGGAAGACTTATTTAGTCTGAGAACAATGGGCTTCAATGGTTCTGTTGAACATGCAATTCCCACACAAGTATTTCTATAATTATCCTGTTTCAGTTATGATACAGTCTCCGGAACAATGGGACTTTTATTGTATTGCTATATCTGTTATAATAGATGCTTTATTACAGAAAATTATGGTAGAGTCACTCTTACGATTCTGAAGTTTTTATTTCAAATTGCTCATAAACTCATAGAATGGAAATCCTTTTTTTTTTTTCCAAGTAGTTTTACTTTAATGCTGCATTGGGTGCATTTTTTTAAAATCCTGGTTGGCTTAAGAGTTCCTTCAACAGCAGAATGTTTTCTTTTGCTTCAAACACATACCTCGAGGTCACTTGTATTTACTTGCTAGTTGTCCAGACCAGTGTGCTTTAAACCTTTTTTTTTTAATCTAGTAGATGCTACAGAGATAGATTAGCAATCAAGAACACTTACTGCTTTTATACAGTACCTGGGCTCAGGTCCTAGAACCTAGATGGCAGCTCACAGTGACCTGTAGCCCCAGTTCCCAGGGATCTGATCCCTTTTCTCACATCTTCGGGCAGCAGGCGTGAAGGTGATGCAGATGCATACATGCAAATGAAACACTCATACATATAAAATAAACAAGTTTTTGAGTTCACATAGACAGGTTGTATAATCTGCACTGTGTGTGAAGGGGAGTGATTTGAATATGCTTGGCTCGTGGGAAGTGTCACTATTAGGAGGTGTGGCCTTGCTAGAGGAAGGGTGTCACTGTGTAGGAAGGCTTTGAGGTCTCTTAGCGTTCAAGCTCTGCCCTGGCTGCCTTTGGATCAAGTTGTGGAAATCTCAGTTCCTCCAGCACCATGTCTGCCTAGATGCTGCCATGCTTCCCGCCATGATGATAGTGGACTAAATCTCTGAAACTGTAAGCCAGCCCCAATTAAATGTTTGCCTTTATAAGAGTTGCCTTGGCTGCTGGGTGGTGGTGGCGCACGACTTTAATCCCAGCACTTGGGAGGCAGAGGCAGGCGGATTTCTGAGTTCGAGGCCAGCCTGGACTACAGAGTGAGTTCCAGGACAGCCAGGGCTACACAGGGAAATCCTGTCTCGAAAAACAAAACAAAACAAAACAAAACAAAACAGAGTAGCCTTGGTCATTGGGTCTCTTCGCAGCAATGAAACCCTACCTAAGATGAGAGCAGGGGGATATGTGTGTGTGCTTTTATATTAAGATTTATCTTTATTATTTTAAAATTATATGTAGGTATGTCTGTCTGCATGTGAATATGTACACATGACTGCAGGTGCCTGAGGCAAGAAGAAGGTGTCCTATCTCCTAGAACTAGAGTTACAAATCATTGTAAGCTGGTATGTAAGTACTGGAAATTGAACTCAGATCCTCTGGAAGAGCAGTCAGTGCTCTTAGCCAGTGAGCCATCTCTCCCTATGTATGGTATTCTTTGAGGCATAAACTTTATATGTAACCCAAGATGGCCTTGAACCTATGATCTTTCTGCCTCTACCTCCCAAATGCTAGAATCAGGCCCAACACTCTGCATACTTTCAAAAGTATTGCTAAAGAGATCTCCACCACCCTGGTAATAAATGAAGGCAAAACGCTGTATTTGAGAAGGAAAACGTAATTTTAGTGACAGCAGATAAACTGAAACATCAAAGGTGCTTTCAGACTAGGGAGTGTCCTTTTCAGAGGGTGGCCTAGCTTGGAGAAGGGTTGGGGCTGGGGATTTAAGCTGGGATCTGGAGGTATCTCCTTGCCTGGATGAACATGTTAGTTCATCTTTCTGGTCATTGTGAAAAGAACATAAAGAAAGACCTGTTTGTGATCACAGTTTCAGAGGGTTCAATCTATGTCACTTGGCCTCGTGTCCTTAGACAACACACCATGGTGAAGAGTAGAGAGAGCAGATCTTCAGGGCAGAGGGAATGGTGATAGGGGTCAGAGCCCCCAGGATAGAATGCCTTCAAGACCACTTCCTCCATCTATGCTGTGCTTTTCCCACTTCTTAATAATGCCATTGAAGGACTTGTCCACTGATTATGTCAGTGCCGAGTCCTGCATGGCCACATAGAAGGGACAGTGTGACACAGTTTCCACCCCTGGAGTAGAGCTAACAGGTGTGGGCCTCCTCGAGGGCTGACAGCTGCTAGGCATAAGGATTGTTTGTACATTTTACTTTATGTTCTGCCTTCAGAGGAATGTTCCATCTGCCAAGGTTAATGACTCCATGATAATCAGAGACATCGCAAGTCGGGCAGGCAAGGGTGTATCTAATGTCCTTAGCAAAATGTTAAATGCCACGACTTTCAGGACAGCCCTTAAGGCTGTGGCAAAGAACTCTGAAAACATGAGTTCAAGAATGTATAATTTCTCAACTATGCAAAATATGACGACCCAATATGAATTATATGAGGGGCTTCATAGACCTAAAAGAAGAGAGGCACTGCACTACTGAGTCAGCTCATCTGAAAGATACTAAGGAGGGAGATAAAGAGATTCAGGAAGTGGTGATCACAGAGCAAGATCCCACTCAGCTAAGCTTACTGTTTGAGCTTACAAAGGCAGGCAGATCTCTGAATTCATTTGCCATGTTTAAAAAAATGTACTTGCTGTGTTTTCCTACGAATCAATGGCATAAAGTCATAAAATGCTGATTCGTGGCAAAATCAAAAGGGAATCTGGAGTAAATGACTGAATTGATATATAAAATTATATATATAATATTTATTTATAAACATATTTTATATATAAAATATGAAAAACTGGGCTTTGGTCTGCAAGAGAGAGCCACCCAGGGAGAACAGCTTGGAGAACAAACAGCTCTTTTAGAATTTTTCTAGCAGGATTTCTGACTTTGTTCAGAAAAATCCAAGAATTTTTTTCTAGCAGGATTTCTGACTTTGGTTGGAAAACACATGAGCTATCTAGGGAACTTTTATGACTTTTTTCTAGCAAGAGCTCAGCTGTCTGGAGATCTCTGGAGAGCTATCTTGAGCAGAACACAAGGCTGTCAGCTTCTAACCACTGTTGACTTCGAATTGTTCTTCTGTTCTTCTGGCTGCTCCCACACACCCCTTCCTTAGAACCCCTCTTCAAGCCGAGGCTGGACCTTGGGAAGTCAGAGTCCTTAGAATACAGTTATTTCTGAGAAGATCATCACAGACACTCCAAGAAGTGTTCCTCATTAACACTAATCCCACAAGTCGTCAGCCGCCTGCTCCTCCCTCTCTCCTCTCCCCTCCTCCCTCTCTCCTCTCCCCTCCT
>NW_021620800.1:194879-198045 GCF_004785775.1 Grammomys surdaster
TCCTCCCTCTCTCCTCTCCCCTCCTCCCTCTCTCCTCTCCCCTCCTCTCTCTCTCCTCTCCCCTCCTCCTTCTCTCCTCTCCCCTCCTCCCTCTCTCCTCTCCCCTCCTCCCTCTCTCCTCTCCCCTCCTCCTTCTCTTCTCCTTTCCTCTCTTCAGAGTCTCACTATGAAGCCCTGGCCTGGAACTCACTATGTAAACTAAAGCATCTTCAAACTCACAGCCATCCTCCTGCCTCTGCCTTTATAGTATGGGGACTAAAGGTGTGTGCCATGGCAGAGCCTAAACTGTCTTTGAGCTCATTATTCTCCTTCCTCAGCCTCTCCAGGGCTAAGAATACCAATATGAGCCACCAGGCCCTGCTTTGTAGGATAGTGTGAATAAATAATAAAAGTCTGGTTGTGTTAAAATTGAGGTGCTATATACTACCACATGTGAGCCTCTCCTGTCATTAATAACAGAGAAACCAGAGGCTTAAATTATACTATGAACAGGCATCATGCCCACCTCACTAGAGGCTTCTTAGTCCAGTCAAACTGACAGGTAAATAAACCATCACAGATGGCAATGGCTTGGATCATCCTTGGGAAAGGAAAACCCTTATATCCTGGACTGCACAATCAGCTTTTAGGCCATTCATCCTTCCCACAAGAGAATAAGGTCTATGGAAAGTTCCAGAAGATATGCCCACACCAGTACTACACCCTGGGAAGATGTCTCTTACCTTATGCCATTCAAGCACTGCCTCCTGCAGAACCCACTGCAGGCTAAGTCAAGAGATGCTGATGGAGGGCCAGGTCCCAGGTTCTGGAAAGCATGGAGGCCCCAACTGCTAATATCGTTAGTGTGTGTTGTCTGTGTGTGTGTGGAGGTGGGGGGTGTTTATGGGATGGGGTATGTGTGCACATGAATGCATGTGCCCCTGAGGCCAGAGACCTCCAACACCACAGGAACTGAAATTATAGGTGATTATAAACTACCCTGTGTGGGTACTAGGAATCAGGCTGAGGTCACCTGATTTCTGTGTTCTTAACTTTTACAAACAATGTTTTCAGGCCCAGGCAGGTGAACTTTGAGGCTGCTCAAGGAAAGGGTACTCCGTGTCAGGCTGCTGAGAACAGAGTCAAAGCAAAGGCTGGGTCTCCTGGACCTTTGAGCTCCTCACCACACCAACTGTGGAGACTGAAACACACTGGGCACGGAAATGATGAAAACACGCACACACACACACACACACACACACACACACACACACCCCACATTATCCAGCATTGAAGACCTGCTGTTTGAACCTTCCAAATGAAAGCACTTTGGAATTTGCAAGTAGATCTTCTAAGGCTGCCTCTGGAGCTGGGTCTCTGGGGATACAGACAACACCTGTTAAGATCATCTTGATGTAACTGACAGGGACACTTCGTCCCCACCCTACTCCATCCGTCCCTCTCCTACAGCCTCCTGACTGTCAGCTACCTCACTTCCAATCCCATGCTGGAAATCCTTTCACGGCAAAGCCCAGAGTTCTGTCCCACGTTCCCATCCCTCTGGGATAGGGTGACTGACTTTAGTGTGGAAGATAATCTTTGGGTCTGGAATTCAGGGACATACTGAGATTCTTTTGCGGGGGACGGGTACCTCCTTGTTGGGTGCCAGGCCTAAACCCACTGATTTCTCTGAGGCCTAAATCCTCTCCTCAGGCTCACGTTGTTCCTAGGACCAGAGGCACACACTTTGCTTTTTGCACTGCTGGTGCCGGGTTTGTAGAGACGGAAGCCAAGTGATGTCTGTAAAGCAGCTCCGCGGAATAGCTGCAGAAACCTACCATTTGCAAAGCGACTTGCCGCTAGGCGGTAGACAATGGGGCCCGCAGGAAGGAGGGGGACTGTGCCCAGGGACGCCCGACACACGTGCGCCCGGCTCTCTGTGTCTTGGCCTCTAAAACAAAAGCTGGGCAGCATCTGTGCGGGGGCTACACGCACTGCACCCGCTCCACGCGGCGGAACCAGGGAAACAAAGGGCCCAGCCTCACTGTCGGGGCAGGGGGACAATTATACACCCAGGAAATCGTGTCTGTGGATTTGAAACGAATGAGGACCGCGCTCCCAAACAATGCCTGTTGTTTGCACCAAGCTGCTTTCTGCTAAGTTCCATCCAGTCATTTGCATGCCGTTTCAATGACATTAATGAATCACGGTCGGGTTTTTGTTTTGTTTACACGAAATAAAAATTTTCCTGTCCTTTATTATTGAGATAATCACCCCACCCCCACCAGGATGCACAGGCGAGCCAGACACCAGCTTCCTTTCTGCTGGGCTGGATGGAGAGTCCGTTCCCCACCTACCCTGACTTCAACCCTCTCACATTCTTAGGGCCCCATTGTTTGCTGCGGGGATGGACAGTCAACAAAGTAATTAAAGGGTCAGGGAGGAGGAAAAGTGGACCAAGAAAGCAGCGGGACAGGGGTCTTTCTTTCTTGAAGTTATATTTGCAAAACAGTTACAACAGATTCACGTTGTAAGTTTCTTTAAAAGTTAGGTTTTTCAGAGGTAAATGCCCAAACTCCAAAATGTCCTGTAGCCTCTCAAAATTTTTAGCGGGACCAGCTGAAGAACTGCACTCAAGGCCGGGCGGTGGTGGCGCAGGCCTTTAGTCCCAGCACTTGGGAGGCAGAGGCAGGTGGATTTCTGAGTTCGAGGCCAGCCTGGTCTACAGAGTGAGTTCCAGGACAGCCAGGGCTACACAGAGAAACCCTGTCTCGAAAAACAAAAACCAAACAAACAAAAAAAGAACTGCACTCAAATTACCTGGAGATCAAGGCCTTTGCATGGCCCAGGAGCAGAGATTTAGGCCTTACAGACTCAACCCTTACCATTGCCCAGTAGCAGAGCAGCCGGGCTTGTCCTGACAGTCTCCCCCTCTCCCTCCTCAGCTCTGATATTTTCCCTCTGCTCAGTGTCTGACTTGAAGGATCAGGTATCATGGATCTATCTGGGGTGTGTTCCCAAGGGAGTGCTTATAAAAATGCTTACTGGGACAGACCTGCAAAAAACCTTTACCTGTAGTAGGCTAGAGGGCTGAAACTCACAGTAGGCCCAGGAACTGCTGGATAGGAAATGTCAAGCCTGCTTCTGCTTCTGCTGCTGCTGCTGCTGCTGCTGCTGCTGCTGCCTC
>NW_021620800.1:198145-205249 GCF_004785775.1 Grammomys surdaster
CTCCTCCTCCCCCTCTTCCCCCTCCCTCCTCTCTCCTCCTCCTCCCCCTCCTTCTCCCCCTTCCCCCTTTCTCCTCCTCCCTCCTCTTCCTCCTTTTCCTCCTCCTCCTCCTCCTCCTCCTTCCTCCTCCCTCCTCCTTCTTCCTCCTCTTCCTTCTCTTCTTTTTCCTCCTCCTTCTTTTCTTCTTCTACAAGTTTTACATTAGTTTACTTGTTTTATGTGTATATGTTTGCAAAAGAGTGTGTAAGTTTATGGACACCATGTGCATGCCTGCCTGGTGCCCTAGAGGGCTAAAAGAGGTCATTGAATTCCTTGGAACTGGAGAGACAGGTGATAGTGAGTCACCTGATGTGGGTCCTGGGATGTTCTACAAGAACAGTAAGTGCTCTCACTCTGAGTCTGTCTTTTCAGCTCCCAGGTCTTATTAAAGGCCACTTGGTCCTATTAGGGCTCAAGCTCAGTGATAGATGCTCACACATTACTCATAAGCAGAGCTTAGTGATAGACGCCCACACATTACTCATAAGCTTGAGGACAATCCCCAGAATGAAAATAAGAACGGAAAAGCAAAGGAAGGTCACTTGGTGAACCAGACTCTCTACCTCACTAGACCTCCAGCTAAGCTCTGCCGAATGGTCCAAACTCCAGCTCAGCTCCACTGTCACCCAGGGTTTCCATTTCCCATAGCCAGTATCAGCAAGATGGTTATCTACTATTGGCCTCCAACGGGGCTTGATGGCTAGAACTGTGTCCTACATTCTACAAGGATGAGTCAGCGGGAACAAAGGTTTGCTCTACCCAAGCAAGTCATGCCTTCCTCTCTAGAAGTCAAGTCTCTCTAGTCAAAGTGGAAATTTTTAGATAGGCAAGTACTCTACCCTAGAAACACTCCCAGGCCCACACTGTGGGGTTCTTGGTATGTGTTATAGCACTAAGCCACGCCCCCGGCCCCTCCCTGGGGGATTCTAGGCAAGGCTCTACCACTGAGTCATATTCCCAGACTCTCGATGATGGGTTTTAAGAAAGCACTGTGCCGTGAAGCTACATCCCCAGCCTTCTTCATACCTTTCATTCTGAGACAAGGTCTAAGCTACCCAGGCTAACCTTGAGTCCATCATGTTACCTAGACATTCCTTGAACCCGGAATCCTGCCTTCTGAGTAGCTGGACAACCAGGCTGGCACACTGTCTAATTTTGATGATCTCTTTCACCCCAGCTACACATAGGCATTTGCTCATCTCTTCGTGGCTGGTGGATGAAACAAAAACAGGATCTTGAAAATGTAAATCATTCTTGTTTTGAGACAGTATATTAGGATTCTCTAGAGAACACAACTGATAGAATGAATCTAAATATACAGAAGGAAAATTCTTTTTTGTTGTTGTTTTTGTTTTTTTAAGACAGGGTTTCTCTGTGTAGCCCCTGGCTGTCCTGGAACTCACTCTGTAGACCAGGCTGGCCTCAAACTCAGAAATCCACCTGCCTCTGCCTCCCAAGTGCTGGGATTAAAGGCATGCGCCACCACTGCCCGGCCCAGAAGGAAAATTCTTAAAGAATGACTTAGAGGCTGTAGTTTAGCTTGTACAACAATGGTTGTCTTCCATAGGAAAGTCTAAGCATCTAATAGATGCTCAGTCCATGAGGCTGGATGTCTCAGCAGGTTTATAGTATACATCAGAATACCAAAGAAGTAGGCTCCAACACCATTGAATCAAGAGTGAGGACAAATAGGAAAAGAGTAAATGCTTCCTTCTTCCATGTCCTTTGTATAGGCCGCCATGAGAAAGTGTGATCCAGATTTAAGGTGGGTCTTCCCACCTCAAGATATCTGTATCTAAGGTGAGTCTTCCGTGGTGGTTTGAATATTCTTGGCCCAGGGAGTGGTACTATTAGAAGGTGTGGCCGTGTTGGAGTAGATGTGACCTTGTGACCTTGTTGAAGGAAGTGTGTCACTGTAGGAGTGGGTTTTGAGATTCTCCTCCTAGCCATGTGGGAGCAATCTTCTCCTGTCTGCCTTTGGATCAAGATGTAGAACTTTCAACTTCTCCAGCCTGGACACTACCATGCTCCATGCTCCTTCCTTAATAATAATGGACCAAACCTCTGAATCTGTAAGCCAGTCCCAATTAAATGTTGTCCTTTATAAGAGTTACTTTGTTTTTTGTTTGTTTGTTTTTGAGACAGGGTTTCCCTGTGTAGCCCTGGCTGTCCTGGAACTCACTCACTCTGTAGACCAGGCTAGCCTCAAACTCAGAAATCCGCCTGCCTCTGCCTCCCAAGTGCTGGGATTAAAGGCGTGCGCCACTACCGCCCGGCTAAGAGTTACTTTGGCTATGGTGTTTCTCCACAGCAATGGAAACCCTAACTAAGACATCTTTCTACTTCAAATGTTCCAATTACCTAAAAATCTCTCACAAGTGTGGAGTTTTGGTTAATTCCAGATGCAATCAAGTTGACAACCAAGAATGGCAATCACAGACAGGGTCTCAATAAATCACACAGGCTGGCCTCAAATGAAGATTCTTCTACCTTAGCCTCAGGTGTTAGAACCACAGCTGTGAGTTACCATCCCCAGCTGGAAAAGAGATCTCTTTTTTATGTCTATTTGTCTTATTTTCTGTATATAAGTGTCTACCTGTGTCTTTGTTTGGTTCCTATTGCTGTTATGAGTACCATGACCAAACATAAGTTGGGGAGAGAAGGATTTAATTCATCTTAGAGCTTATAGTCCATAGCACATGAAGTCAGGGGAGGAACTCAAGACAGGAACCTGGAGGCAGGAACTGAAGCTGAAACCATGGAGGAGTGCTGCTTACTGGTTTACTCCTCATGGCTTGCTCAGACTGTTTTCTTTCTTTCTATTTTTTTTATTTAATTTTTAATGATTTTTTTAAATTTATTTACATGAATGGGCAGTAGCTGTCTTCAGACACTCCAGAAGAGGGCATCAGATCCCATTACAGATGGCTGTGAGCCACCATGTGGTTGCTGGGAATTCGGGACCTCTGGAAGAGAGGTCAGTGCTCTTAACCTCTGAGCCAATTCTCCAGCCCTCAGCCTGCTTTCTTATACAACACAGGACCACCTGTCCAGGGGTGACACTGCTCACAGTCGTCTGGCTCCTCCTACATTAATCAATCAAGAATCAAGAATATTCCTAATGGGAGGAAGAAGCCAATGGGCCTCTGTGAGTTCAAGGTCCAGCATGGTCTACAGGCCAGCCAGGGTTACATAGTGAAACTCTATCTCAGAGAGAGAGAGAGAAAGAGGGAGAGGGAGGGGGAGGGGGAGGGGGAGGGGGAGAGGGAGAAGAAGAAGAAGAAGAAGAAGAAGAAGAAGAAGAAGAAGAAGAAGAAAAGAAGAAAATGCTCCCACATATTTGCCTACAGATGCAGGCAATTCCTCAGTTGAGAGTTCCTCTTCTCAGGTATATTGAGGTTTACGTCAAGTTGATAAAAAATTAAAAAATAATGCAGTGTGCATGCACATGTGTGCACTGTGTGCGTATACAGAACCCAGGGAGGTCAAAAGAGGGTGTTTGATCCCATAGAACTGGAGTTTCAGATGGTTGTGAGCTACCATATAGACACTGTAAGCTACCAGTTCTGGGCACTGAACCTGCACCCTCTGCAAGAGTAACATGTAGGGGGAGATACTGATTCCCTAATTGGTTCTTGATTGTGTCAATAAATGAAGCAGAAGTCAAACGCTGGGTGGAGGGGAAAAGGTGGGATTTCCCGGTCCCAGGGGGAAGAGAGGGGGACAAGAGAGAGGAGTCAGAGCAGGCAGTGTAGCGGAGGAAGTGGCAGACACTATTTCTGGGAACACCGATATATTTGTAGCCTCTGCAGAGGGCGGAGGCCAAGAAGGATGGGGCAGGATATCCGCCCAGCCGTTGAGATGTCTGGCTAGTTTTAAAATATTAAGGATGTCTGGTGTTTTCCATCCGCGGCGACTAAGGTGGGCAGGAGAAAGGGCACAGCAGGGCTGGTCGTTGGCAGCTTGGCCAAAGGTTGAGGGAGCTGGCGCAGAGCTCTCGAGAAAGAGCAAGCATGTTTTAAAAGTTACACACTGCAGAAATAAGGTTTTCTGTTGTTGTTGCTGTTTTTTTGTTTTGTTTTTTGACTCTATATAGCCTTCTCTGACTGTCCTGAAATTCACTATGTAAATCAGTCCAGCCATAAACTCATAGCGATCCTCCCGCCTCTGCCTTCTGAATGCTGGGATTGAAGGGATATACAGCCACTCCTGGCTAGCAACAAGTACTGTACTGTTCACTGCTAAGAAATCTCTCCAGCCTCAAGAATATAAATCTAGAATTTCTTTTCTTTTCTTTTTTTTTTGTTTTTGTTTTTGTTTTTTCAAGACAGGGTTTCTCTGTGTAGCCCTGGCTGTCCTGGAACTCACTCTGTACACCAGGCTAGCCTCAAACTCTTGAACTCAGAAATCTGCCTGCCTCTGCCTCCCAAGTGCTGGGATTAAAGGCGTGCGCCACCACCGCCCCGCCTGAATTTGTTTTCTTTAAGATCTTTGGAAGGTTAAAAAAAAAAAATCTTTTGAAGGGCAAGGTATACACACACACACACATATCACACACACACACACATATATGTGTGTGTGTGTGTTGTTTTGTTTTGTTTTAATGGAGCTACAGAGATGGCTCAGCAGTTGAGAGCATATATTGTTCTTACAAAGGATCAGGATCTGGTCCCCTAAGTGGTCATCCAATAGCTCACAACTGTCTATAACTCCAGTTCCAGGGCATCTGATACCCTCTTCTAGCCTCTTAGGGGTCCTGTGCACATAAACAAACACACCACACACATGTAAAAATAACGAATAAATAAAATCAGCCTCTAGGGTGGTTTGCTGTACCATGCCCCATCAATTTGCACCATTTTTTATCCACACCGGGGGGGGGGGGGCGGCTGACCGCATTTCTGAGATTTTTTTTTGTCCTCAGGAGTCTGAGCATACTGGAGGAGTTCCTGCCGTTTTGTGAACAGGTGGACAGGGCGAGACGTTTGTGGGCCATCCTAGAGTGATTTGCAATGTCTCAGACGGGAATATAACATCTTCTTTCCTCTTGTCTAGAGTCTGGAACTAAATTCACACATTTTTTCTTCTTTCCCATCACTTAAAATCATATTCTTGCCCTTAATACTTCCTTTGAAAAACTACCCAAAATGATGCAGCCTTCACACGCATACAAATTACCCAAAGTGTAGAAGAGCAGGCCTCATGCTGGAGTGTGCCAAGGCCTTTAAGCCACGTTAGTGTAGTGTTTCTGAGCTCCAACTGTGGCAAAGGTGTCTTTATTTTGGGAAATGATTAAGGCAGCGTTTGCCACCCTACACAGATTTACCGAAGTAGATTGTGGGGCAAACTATACGGAGAGCAGATGCTCTCTGGATCTGCTTCCAAACCAGGTGGAATGATGGGATCCAGATGGGACACGTGTATCCCTCACACACACTAAGAGACTTCTCCATTAGACCTTGTCTAGCCGCCTCCTGCTGTGAAAACGTGGGCGATTTCATTTGGAACCACATGCAAAGCTCTGTGCCTTCTCTATTTTAAACATAAGGGTGACGCAGGTTTAGTTTCCAAAGACTCAAACAGCGGAAGTTTTCTTGAAGAACAAGCAATGAAAGAAGCCTTAGTTTTTGCTGGGATTGAATTCCAGGCTTCACTCAGAACCGGCGGTTATGAGTCAAAGGCAACACTAGGGGGCGCAATAGATCAGGAAATCCATGAATCATTGCTTCTGCACAGGGCACAAGATCTGGTTCTGGTCTTTGCCACATGGTGAAAAAGACAGCAAATGACTTGTGGTTTTTCCCAAGTTTTGTGTGATGGAACTATTCTAGATGGGTCAAATTTTAAATTTTCATATAATTGTGATCATATGGGATGCCAAGACTGTCCTGGGGCCGTGTGTTATATTCTTTGTGTTGTTGTCTCAGCCAGCCTGGCCACCCCAGTCATCTATGTCTCCAGTGCAGGTGGAGCTGGGAGGCAATCTCTGGAGAAAAGCAGGATTAACAAGGCTGCTCACTGCTGTGTGTAGCTAAGGCCTCAGCTGCAGGCATCTGAGAAGTACATAGAAAGCCTCTCAGAATTTCCTGCATGCTCCCCACTCCCAGGGCACATTGACTGCCTGTCTGTATGTGTACTCAGCCATGCCATGCCATGCCACAGCATTAGGAAAACCACAGGGCCAAAGCAAGCATGTTCCCCTGGCTAAGTGCAGCAGGGTTCAGTGAGCTGACTTTGCACAAAACATCCACAGCCAGCTTCGGCCTGGTGATAGGCAAACAGTGTTTATCTTTCCAACTCCTCAGATCCCCGGGGCTGTTCTGCCACAAGCCTTCAAGATGGAAGCCACACAAAACCCTACTGAAGATGGTCTTAAACCATCATCGGTGTTACAACAATTCTATCTATATTGGCAGTGGGAGTGGTTTGGACACTGTCCAGGCTTTGCTGGGTCCTTAGGGTGCTGCTGTTGGGAGGTGGTGAAGCACTTGGGAGACATGAAGTCTTCCTTAAGACCCATTTACTAGTTATCTGGTGAGAACTCCTGTTCAAGATATGATTCTTGGGGGCTGGAGAGATGGCCCGGCAGTTAAGAGCGCTTGACCTCTTGCAGAAGACCTGGCTTTAGTTCCTGGCACCCACATGGGGGCTCACAACTATCTATAACTCCAGTTCCAGGAGATCATGATGTCTTCTTCTGACCTCTGTGGGTACCAGACACATGATACAGACATACATTCAGCCAAAACACTCGTACGCATAAAATAAAATAGATCCCTGGGGAAAAAATTTAAACATATGATTACAGCCAGGTGGTGATGGTGGTGCATGTCTTTAATCCCAGCATTTGAGAGGCAGAAGCAGACAGACCTCTGAATTTGAGGCTAGCCTTGCATACAGAGCAAGTTCCAGAACAGCCAGGGCTACACAAAGAAACTCTATCTATCTATCTATCTATCCATCCATCCATCCATCCATCCATCCATCTATCTATCTATCTGTGTGTATTATACACCAATTATATATATATATATATATATATATATATATATATATATATATATA
>NW_021620800.1:205349-256432 GCF_004785775.1 Grammomys surdaster
ATATATATATATATATATATATATATATATATATATATATACCAATTATGTATATCCTGTGGTGTGTGTGTGTGTGTGTGTGTGATTAATTAATTGGGCTTGAAGAGATGGTTCAATGGTTAAGAACACTCACTACTCTTGCCAGGGATCCAAGTTCGGTTCCCAGCACCACACCAGATGGCTTACCACTGACTGTAACACCAGCTCGAGGGGATCTGACTCACTCTTCTGGCCTTCCCAAGCAGACACACACACACACCCCACATGGCATAAACACAAATGCACCCACGTATATATAAAAATAAAACTAAGAAGTTTAAATGGATACAATTATTTAAGACAGGTATATTGTCAAACATCTGTCATAACAGTATGTGGGAGGCTGAGGTAGGAAGATCACAAGTTCAAGGCCCACTTGGGCTACAGAACAAAGCCTATCTCAACAAACAGCAAATCTCTGAGCCCTCATCCTTCCTGCTGTGCTAAGCTATCCTGCATCGGCTCTAGAAACCAAACCAGAGACGCTTCCTGGTCTTGAATGTTAAAGATTTTATTTTAATAGTGTGCCTGTGTACATAAACAGCAAGTGCTCTTTACTGCTGAGCCATCTCCCCAGCGCATAGTTTTTAACTTTAAGCCTCTCCAAACCTTGAGCTGAGTAAACCTTTCATCTCAGTCATGTTAGTTGCCTCAGACATTTCATTGCAGTCTTGCAAAGCTGACTGATACACACCAATCACCCCAGACGTTTCTCACTGAAGGCCACCACCCTGATTTGTCTAGGTTGTACACAGTGATTCTTTCACTCGAGTCTGAGTCCTTTTGCTTTGTCGCCATTGGCCCATGATGCTGAGGCTGCTCATCTATTATTACTGCAAGTCATCGACTCACAGAGGGCTGTATCAGTGAATTCCACATCCTAAGCCTCAGACTTCCTCAGCTCTCACTGACAGAGCCGTGGCTCTGTCTCCTCATGGTCATCATTCATTTCCTCTGCCAGGATTACTGCTGCCTTCTTTGTTATTTTGGTAAAGTGTGTCAAGCACAAAAATCTCCACTTGGATTATTTTAAGTCCTAAATTAAGTAGCATCGTTTACATTAACGACACTGTATAAGATCGGTAACTACTTTAGAAACTTTGAGACTTAGAGAGCTAGCTCAGCTTCTAAAAGCTTATACCGCTCTTGAAGATAACCTGAGTTGTTCCCAGTATCCACAATGGGTAGCTCACAACCTCTTGTAACTCAAGTTCCAGTGGATCCAACATTGTCCTTTCTGGCCTCCTTGGGTTCCTACACACGTGTGGCACAACACACACACACACACACACACACACACACACACACATTAAATACAATAACTTGTTCATTACTTCAAAGAGAAATACTATATCCATTGAGCAACTGCTCGACACTTCCCATTCCCTCACCCCAACCCTACTCCACTTATCCGCCAATTAGCCCCGTCCCTGTGGATATTTGCCTATTTTGCCAGTTTCAGTATCAGTAGAATTATGTGTGCATCCTATTGAAGTCAGCTTCTGCACCCACAGGATGCCTCCAGAGTTCCTCCTAGTGGTGGCTTGAATCAGAAGTGCTGTTCTTCTTCTGTCTGGATGATGCTCTATTTGACATGTCAGCCTCACTGTATCTGCCCATCAGCTGATGGACACACGTTGCTCCTGCCTTCCAGCCATTGCAAACTGAGCTGAGAACATGTGTGCACATATCCTTCTCTGTCCCTGCTTTAAATTCTTTTGACTTCGATCTTACAGTGGCATTTCTGGGCTGCGTGGAAATTCTATTTTTAAATTAAGAATAGTGGCTTCCTCATTTTAAAGTCTCACCAACAGTATTTGAATGAAGACTCTGGCCTCTCATCCCAACAAGGCACTTTCTGTTTCATTTTGTCCTTTAGCTCACAGTAGGCGTTCTAACGGATGTGCAACAATGTCTCATTTTGGTGTTGATTTGTGTTTCCCTAATTAGTGAGGCTGAGAATATTTCCTCATGGCCATTATGTATTTTTGTTGGAGGTATAACTATTCTAGCCCTTTGTTCATTGTTCGTTCCAATCATTGAGATAGTGTTTGTTTGCTTTGGGGTTTGGGTGGTGGTGCTGGGCATTGAGCTGAAGATCAAGTGCAGCCAGGTAGGCACTGTACACAAGCAATCACTGCAACTAGGTAGACACTGCATACAGGCAGGCACTGCATCTAGACAGGCAATGCATCTAGATAGGCACTACACCTAGGTTGACACTGCACCCAGGCAAGCACTGCAAACAGGCAGACACTACACCTAGGTAGGCCCTGCACCTAGACAGGCACTACACCTAGGTAGGCCCTGCACCTAGGTTGACACTGCACACAGGCAGAGCTGCACACAGGCAGACATTGCACACAGGCAAGCACTGCACACAGGCAGACACTGCACCTTGGTAGACAATGTACACAAGCAGACACAGCACATAGGCAGACACTACACACAAGCAGATACTGCACACAGAAAGGCACTGCACACAGGCAGGTACTGCACCTAGGTAGACATTGCACCTAGGTAGACAATGCACACAAACAGACTCTGCACACAGGTAGACACTGCACACCAACAGATGCTACACACAGGCAGGCACTGCACACAGGCAGGCACTGCACCAGTAAGTTACATCCCAGCCTTGTTTCTACTTTTTACTTTGTGCCCAGTTCATATAGTTTGCTCAGGCTGAACTTGAATTCGTTCTATAGCTCAAGGAGCCTTGAATGTGCAATTCCCCTGCCTCAGTTTCCCTACTAGCTGGAGTTACAGATTGGTACTACACGGCCTGGCTTGCCTTTATAGCTGTGTCGAGTTTTGGTCATCCTTTATGTATTTTACATCTGAAACTCTTATCCAATAAATGATTTACAAATACTTCCCCTTTTCCATAGCATTACATTTTCATGGGTTTGTTTGTTTTATTTTGTTCTTTTGAGACAAGATCTCCCTATGTAGCCCAGGTTGGCCTCGAACCTAAAACCCTTCTGTCTCAGTCCTGTCTCAGCCTCCCAAATACCAGGATTGCAGACCTGTACAGTTTCCTTTTTCTTCTCCTTTTCTTTCTCCTTCTTTTTCCTCTTCCCCCTCTCCTCCCCCATCTTCCTCCTTTTGCATCTTTTTATTCTCCCTTGTCTTCCTTTCCCTCCTCACTGTCCCTGCTCAGTGGAATGTGTGGCATTTCTCTAACAGAAGGGCCCACCTCAGTCTGTCACTCTCAAGGGCAAGGGTGTGGACCTGCAGCTGTGGAGACAGGAAGCACAGGTTTTGCCTGAAAGACTCTGAAGGTAGCAGGGAGGGGGCAGGGTAACTCCCAGTGTGTATCTCTGAAGCTGAAGCACAAGGCCTCTGGCATATCCACTGTGGGTGAGGTGCATACACTACAGTGTGGAAGACAGCACCCCAACTTTAAGTAGTGTGGTCCCCGTCCCTTCCACCATAGCACAACAGTGTAAAGACTTAAGTGGACACTTCTAGTGTTCTGGATAAGTTTGTGGCTGTGAGTCCTCCTCACCACAAAACAGAGCCCAAGGCTTGCGGCAGCATTGCTCACATCCCCTGACAATCAATCATAGTTGTCAGCCCTGGACTGGGGGTGCCAGGAAGGCAGTGATAGCAATGAGCTCACACCTAGTATAACTGTCAGTCCTCGGAAAGATTGGCCATGTGTGGAGGGAGGAGTCTGAGGCAGTGGTCTTTCTGTCAGGGGCTGCCTGGTCTCTGTAGAAACAACATCATTGAGGAAAGTCATCCTGTTAAAGTGGGACTCGGCCTGTGTTCTGTCTCATGGCCACCCCACTCACAGAACTGCTGGTTGCCCATACACAGATCGCTCTTCCACCCTGCGCTCAGAGCTGACTGGTCTCACGTGAATCCTGGGTAGCACACAAGGTCCCCTTCTGTCACACAACACTACTGCCCCCTTCTGTGCTTCTTGCTAATCCTGCCTCAGTTTGAAATTTTGATATTTTGTTTCTTGTGAACTTTTGCCATTAACTTTAAAAGAATGGAATAATACTTCTGGTGTGTCTGAAGAGAGTGACAGTGTACTCACATACATACATAAATAAATAAATAAATCTTTTTTTGTTTTGGTTTTTCGAGACAGGGTTTCTCTGTGTAAGCCTGGCTGTCCTGGAGCTCACTCTGTAGACCAGGCTAGCCTCGAACTCTCGAACTCAGAAATTCACCTGCCTCTGCCTCCCAAGTGCTGGGATTCAAGGCGTGCGCCACCACTCCTCGGCAAATAAATAAATCCTAAAAAAAATAAAAAACGAATACACAAAAACTCAAGTCAGAACCCACTTAAAATGGATGGCATGATTCGGTCATTTATTCTGCCTCCCCCCATCCCCCAACCCCATTGTTCCTGGAAATCAGTTTATTCTCAGTTTTTTTGATTGAATTAAAGTAAAACATAGGCCATAATTGCTACCTTTGTGAAGACAGCGTGATGTCGGTTCTGTGTGTCCTATCACAGTTACTAGTGACCTCCAAGTTCTATCTTCTGAGTACATACTTGGCTTTGCCGGCTTTGGGCTAAGGTGGCACTGTTGTAAATTCCCTGTTGCTAGTCTCTGCTCCTCTCTTGCCCTTGTTACCAGGCCTCAGTCAGACCCATGTTTCTTCTGCTCCTCTCTCAGCATTGTTATCCGGCCTCAGCCAGCCAGATGTTCCATGGCCTCACACTAGGTACGGGCAGCTCTGGCTATCATGTCTGTCACCTCCACTCCAGCCTTCACTGTGAAGGCTACATCTGGGTGTGCCTAGAAGGGGTGACTTGATCAATGGAGTAACCCATTGATGGACACAGCTTGTTATTAGGTGGTGAAAGGGAGGGACTTACTGGAAGAGGAAGGTCACAGAGGAAGTGCCCCTGAGGCTAGATCTTGTCCTGGCCCTTCCTGCGCAAATTGACTCTGTTTCCTGGCTTGCTGCTCTGCCTCAAGGTGCCCTGTCCACCATGATGGACTGACGCCTCTGAAACCACGCCTTGTCTAGCTTGGTCTGACATTCCATCACAGCCCTACAAATGCAATAAATCTGGACAGTAGGAAGAAAGAGAAGTTTGAGTGATTGTTTCTCCAAGTGCTGTGTAACCATGGGACATTCTCTGCGCTTTCTCTGAGTAGTCCTGAGCTCACCCCCCCCCCCCCAAGTGTGAAATAACTTAGCCCTGGCTAAGGGAGACTTTCCTCCCCAGGAACAAGAAGGAAGCTTTCAGCCACCTGGCTTATCAGGTCTTTCTGGAATCTGGTCTCCCTGAGGTCTGGGGCCTGTGCTGTGGTTAGATGGTGGTAAGAGAGCTGGAGACATTTGTAAAAAGCCAGTCTGTTCTTTGATCTAAGAGTTCCAGTTTTGTAGCAAGAGCTTCCTGTCTACCTCCTGGGAAATCTTTGATTTTTAAATTTTAGAGTTCAGGACAGTGAGTGTTAAGTGAAGGTCAGAGACTTTTAAAAAGAGATGTCAGTGTTTGAAATCAGAGAAAATAATTGTAGCCGATACTTCCCTGTGAGTTTGCACGCTCTGGGCAATGAACTCTGCCTCTGTGGCAGCCTCTTATCTGTACTGAAAAAAAAATAAAAAGTCAAATTTCTTACTTCATCAAGTATGGCTGGCCTGGCTAGCTCAACCCGAGGGTGTTGAGAATCCTCAGGAAGTTTCTTTAGAGGGTAGTGTATTACCACACTCTGGTCACTTCTGTCCCTAACGTCCCCTCTTTGGGAGCAATCTGGGCTCACTGTGAACACACCACAGGTCCACATCTTGTTTTCTTTTATCCACTTATCCTACCCCTGGGGCCCGGCCCTCTGCCTTTCCTGTTCCATCCCTGGTGCCTCAGGACCTGCTGTTCTCCAGGTGATCACTCTGAAGGGCCGAGAGAGGCGGGGTAAGGATATGTCTGGCTATTCCTCCCCTAGACAGCACCATGCAATTCTATCCACCCTCCCAACATGGTAGCTACAGTGTCTTCCACCTTCAGACCCAAGAACATGCCTCTGTCACCATGCCCAGAGTGCATGGCTCTCTGGAACATGCGCCAAGCCCTCTGAAGAGGTCTATACAAAGCTCTGAGGCCACAAGTGCCTAGACAGAGTAAAACAAGGGACGCTGCTTCCCAGGGGCACTGTGGTCTCCATGACTCATTATGATATATTTGGGGGTGGAGTGGAGAAAGGTCACCTCAGCCATCATAGCAGGCCAATGACCCTGAGTGAAGGATCCCACGACAGTCTATGCTTTTACTGAGCACAGTCAAGTTGCCCACAGTGGTGAGGAAGGAAAGGCTTGTCGGACAAACCTTACTGTCTAAATAAATAACTTGGATCCTTTCTCCTAAATACAGACCTGCCTGAGAGACAGACTCACCCTTATCTGATGAGCCAAGAGGCTTCCAGTTTGACATCTGCTTTGCCACAATAGATCCAGAAAATTCTATGGAGCAAAGAAACACAGCACCCTGGTCTATCCTAGGTGTGCCCTCTGCAGTGTCTTTCACCCATGGCTGGTTGAGCCTTGTTGACCATCCTCTTTTATATAACATTGTTTATGTCATACAGCCACACAGGAGCTAGGAAGACACTCCCCCCAGAAGCCAAGGGTTGCTGAACCTACTAAGGCACCTGCCACAGATGTACTCTCTGAGTTTTGAACCTAGGACTCTGCACAAGCTAGGTAGGTGCTCTGCTATTGGCCCGCATCTACGAGCAGGCCTTGAACTCTTCTGTAACTCGGACTGGCCTTGAGCTTTTGATCCTCCTGCCTTAGCCTTCCAAGTAGCTGGGATGGCAGGCCTGTGCTGCAATGTGCTACTAGCTCACTTTAAAAATTCAGAGGTTGGGGCTGGAAAGACAGCTCGGTCGTCAAGAGCTCCTGTTGCTTTTCTAGAGGACCTGAGTTCAGTTCCCAGCAACCTTGTCATTTGGCTCCTAACGACCTGTAACTCCAACTCCAGGGGATCCAATGCCTTTTTCTTATCTCCTCAGGCATCTATAAACACATGGTGCATGCACATGCATGTGTGAGTGCAGGCATGCATAGGCACACACACACACACACACATACACACAACTTGGCAGTTACTTTTCAATGCCCTTGAGAATGTTGAACCTCTTCTCTGCTTTCCTCCTCCCCAGTCCCATGCTTGGCTGTTTGGTTGGTTTTCTGTTTGCCTGTTTGTTTTAACTTTTGCAGCGACTAGGATGAAACCCAAGGCCTAGTTTATGCTCAGCAAACATTCCACCACTGAGCCACACACCTGGTTCTAATCCCTTTCGTTAAGAGAGGAAAAAAAAAAAGATCAAAACCTGAAATTTAGACAAAGTGAAGAGTCACATGGCAGGGTCAATGGCTAGCTAAGTTGCTGGTTTAAAGTTCAAGCTAGATCCAGTTTGACCTCTGACCTGCCACCTGTCCCAACCCACTCCATCTTTGCAGGAAACCATCCAAACCATGCCTCAGGCTCAGAGGATCCAGCTGGGCCCAGGCAGGCATGCTGTGCTTGGGCAGTACACAGCAGCTGGTCTGCTCTGGGGCTCAGAGCACCCCCAGGCCAGCCTTGCCTCTCATCATCCCCTGAGGCTTGGGTGTGTTGAAACAAAAGACATCAACTGCCACCAAGCCATCTTTCCTCTTTCCACACAGCTATGATCCTTTAGGGATATAGGTTTCTTTTCTTTGCATTATTTCACAGCAAGGAACCAAGTTCAAGTGGACAGTAAGGAGCTGCCAGACAAATACCTTTGAATCAGAAGACTCTCTGACCAGCCTGGGCTAAGGTGAAACCCATCAGTTGCTGGGGAGGCTGAGGCAGAAGGACTGAGAGTTAGAGGCCAGCCTGGGACTGTCTCAAAACAAACATGCATACTAACAGCTGTACCCTCCCTCAAACTTCATTGCTTTCATATTTATATATATATATATATATAATTTTTTTTCTACAGCAGGAATGCTTGCTGAGAAGAAGAATATGTCCAATGCAGGGAAAAGATGAAGAAACAAGAAGAAAAGGACCTACTGTGTGACCAGGGGCAGGCTGAACTTCACCATTTAAAATGAGAGTCGGTAACCACTACACATGCACTCAGAAAGTCAGCCCAGGCAGCTCAGGCCTGTAATTATCATCATCAAGGCTTACTGCTTCTGTCTGCTAACCTAGGGCCTAGTCCTGGAAGCCTCTAGCCCCCATACAATCTATCTAGGTCTAGAATGTTTTCAGCCTCTGAGACTTGCTGCTGAATAAGCTCACCCTTTCTAGTTCTTTGTGAACTCTGACTGGCTGGTTCAACTCAGCTGTTCTGGCTCAGAACTCCTCTCCAGGCTGACTGCTTCTCTCTCGCCCTCTCCTGAGTTGCTCTGCTTGGCCTCACACCAACTCCATCAATCTGTTCTAATCTGGCTCTCCTCATTCTCTGCCTTGTTCTGCCTTCACCTGTGGCTAGTTTGTTCTCTCTTCAACCTGTCTCTGTAAAACTCTCCCAGGAAAACAGCTTCCTTCTTTCTTCTCTCTTCTCATGAGAGCTGGGCATATCCTATTCTGATTCATCCCTTTTTCTGCCACACAAGTAGAAATCACTTTCAAACATGGCTGCTTCCTTCTACAAACTAACTTTTTTTTTTTTTTTTGGTTTTTCAAGACAGAGTTTCTCTGTATAGCCCTGGCTGTCCTGGAACTCACTCTGTAGACCAGGCTGGCCTCGAACTCAGAAATCTGCCTGCCTCTGCCTCCCAAGTGCTGGGATTAAAGGCGTGTGCCACCACTGCCCGGCTTAAATTTTTTTTTATGTACATGAGTGTTTTGCCTACAACAAGGTAAGTGTACCACATGTATGCCTGATACCAACAGAGGCCAGCGGAGGGCACCGGATCCCCTGAATTCCACCATGTGGGTGCTGGGAACTGAACCAGGGTCTTCTGCAAGAGCAGACAATGCTCTTAACTGCTCGCTGAGCCATTGCTCCAGCCCCCAGTTATCTAGATTTGTTAGGGCCAGAAAGGATCTCTTGGGCATGAGAACCAAAGAGGACAGTCATTTGTTTAGCTGACAGAGGAGTCTGTCTCCTGCCTAGGGCAGGCACTGAGCATCTCTCCTTCATTCTGACTGACCTCTCCTTCATTCTCCTGCTCTTCACAGGTAGGTGTGGGTGCCAGGCTGTTATCTTCCAGCACTGTGGCTGTACATGGGGATAGTAGCTGGCAAGAAAGAAGGTCGGTGACACAGATGCTGCCTGGCATATACTCTCTGGAAAGTAGGAAGGTGAGGTGAGGAGGGTCAGGAAAAGACTCAAACATTGACACAGAGCACACAGAAGATGGAGAGCTGGTACAGTAGGCACCTGGGAGCCTGCCGTAGGGAGCCACCTCTGCCTGGGCCTCCTGAACACATGGTTTATGGTGACCAGAAGAGGCTGGGCTGCCTCATCTGAGCTTTCCAGAAAATTCAACTCACCTCAAAAATAGAAATTTCACAGTCATCCCACAAACAGCAGAGTTGACTTTGTTTGGAGTTCTTGCTTGTTTGTTTTTGGAGACAATTTATATAGGGCAGGCTGGCCTTAAGCTTGTTGTCCTTCTGCCTCAGCTTCCTGAGTTCTGAGGTTGCAGTATATTTCCCCACATGACTCAAAAAGTGGAATTTATTTATTTATTTATTTATTTATTGGTTCTTTTTGTTTGGATTTGGGTGTTCGTTTGCTTGTTTTTTGGACACCATGGTCCTAAGTATCCTGGAACTCACTGTGTAGCCCAAGAAGCTGCAAAACTCACAACAATCCTCCTGCTTCAGCCTCCAAGTGTGCACTGTGGGCCTCAAGCCAAGCCCCCTTCAGATGGAGTTGGAAGTGGTCAAATAATAAACCAGTTAGGAATCTGGCTAAGTTTAATGTTTTGGAACATTGCATAGTGTCTGGTCAGTTCTCTCTGTGTGACTTAAGGGAAGGGAAGGGTCTGGCAGAGCCAGGCTCCTTAAGAGAGGCGAACAGGAGGTAATTAGCACCTGCCTTGGTGGTCACTTGCAACTGTGGAGACAGAGGTTTAAGAATTGGTAAGAAGGTAGACAGAATGAATGGACAGGTGATAGGTTGTGTGACAGCTACTCTTGAACTACATCTGGAATTACGTAAAACTAGAGACTGTGTAACACCCTGTGAGGGATTTTCTTGATTGAATTATTTGCAGTGAGAAGAGTCACTCTACCAAACTGGATCTTTCTTGTTTGTTTGTTTGTTTGTTTGTTTGTTTTTGGTTTTTTTTTGGCAGGAGGCTGGGGGGATTGTTTGTTTGTTTGAGTTTTTTGTTTTTGTTTGTTTGTTTGTTTGTTTGTTGAGACGTGGTTTCTGTATGGCCCTGGCTATCCGGGAGCTCACTCTGTAAACCAGACTGGTTTAGAACTAAGAGATCTCTCTATCTGCCTCTGCCTCCTGAGTGCTGGGATTAAAGGTATGTACCACCATTTCCCTGTTGTAGTAAATCTCCACCCTCAATAGGCCCATGCAATGAAAACACGACTCAATTAATATGACTATAAACTGCGTGCCTAGATTGGGCGGATAGATCCACCAGTACACTACTCTATTCCCCAGTTATGAGATCCCTTATAACTTGTGGTTTCTCCAGGCCACGTGCTCCACCTCCTCTTCAGTCTTCCTCTTTCTCTTTCCTCTCCTGGTCTTCCCTTCCTCCTTTCTCTCCCTCTTTCTCTAAAACTTTTTGCTCCACCTTTCCTTCCACTGCCCAATCCCTGGCTCTAGCCTTTATTTTGCAAGTTAAAATGGTGAGCTGGTTCACTTGAAGTCACCTGAGTACAGGATTCACTCCTTCATTCGCAGCCCCTCTTGGGGAAGCAGAATTAGCATCAAAATACAACACCAGGGCAATCCACAATTCCCAGCTCCAAATTTGTATCTTTTGAGGTGGGAAGATCCTCTTTTAGTCTGGGGCATGCCTTCTGGTGGCAGTCTATATAAAGGATATGGAAGAAGGAAGCTAGATCAGTCTTTGGCTGCCTGCTTGCTCTTGCTCTCACTGGCAAGTCCGTTCCTTCACTGGCATTAGGTAGAATCTCTTTTAGATTCCAGCATATATTCAAGACCATTTGGACATCCAGCCTCATGGACTGAACAACTACTGGTTTCCTAGATGTTTCTTTGGCAGACAACTAGTGTTGGACTAGCTGGACCACACCTGTAAGCCAATCTAATAAATCCCCCATTGCTTGCTCTCTACATAGATGATAGATAAATAGATAGATAGATAGATAGATAGATAGATAGATAGATAGATTCTATTAGCTCTGTTTTCCAGAAAACTCATATATATATATATATATATATATATATATATATATATATATATATATATATATATATAACAGAAGGACAGCAGGTAAGTCAGGAACTAGCTTCTGAAAGCAAAGCCTCCACTACTATCCAGAATGACACAGTCCTCAGGACAGAGCCTTGAACAAAGCAGGTAGGTTGGGAGAGCCTGAGGAACCCCAGAAACCCCCTGCAAGCCTCTGGCTTCTCCTCTCCAGAGAGGGACTGGGGGCATGGCTCAGTGGTAGGGCCTCTACCTAGCTTACAAGAAGCCCTAGGCTGATCTAGAAAGGGGAGGGGGAGGGAAAGGAGGAGGACTGGAGAAGAGGGGTTGGGAAAAGCACCTCCCAAGCCAGCCCCAAGACTGACAGCAATCCTCTGAATATTGATCTTGTTTCTAAAGGACCTGCCAGTGTTACAGACATATGAACAGAGAGCATGTATCTGTTGTGACTCGCAGGAGACTGCAGTACAGCATGCCTGAGCCCTCCTGGAAGGCTCCAAAATTGGTGCAGGCCACATGTCACTTGCTAAGCCAACCTCAGAGGTCTTGATGGAGTCCAAGAGTAACCAAGACCAGTTCTTCCTTCTAAACAGGCCAAGTCCTCACTGCCCAGCTTTGTTGTGTCAGGCAGCCCTCTTCCTACCCTCAACAGACTAATATCCCAAATCCCAGGTCACTGCTTCAATCAATGCTCACTGCCCCGCCCTCCCAGAGGCGGTGTGAGGAGGGGGAGGGGGCGGGGCAGGCCTGACCACCCCGGAGAGAAAGAGAAGACTTGTGCTAGACAGCAGACCTGATGCTTGGCAGCGACAAGAGCCCAGGCCCCTGTATCCCTCTCAAGATGGGTGCAGGTAGCCTGGCCTACAGGGTACCAGGAGCTTCCAGGGACCATCTGTGCCAGGCAGGAGGAGCCCATCATCAGAATTTGGTTCTGGGGTGCCTCAGGTTCTGTCCTGTATTTTTACATTCTAATGATTTCACATGTGGTCTTCTGATGGGCTCATTTACTGGGAAGCTAAAGATACCGTTAAATGCCTAAAAATAAACTCGAACTGCTAAAAATTCAGCATTTCTCTCCCTCGCCTCCACCAGCTGGGCCTGTCTGCTTTCACTCCAACACCATCAGGAGTTACAAACAAGATGACATAAAGCGAAAAGCTCTACAAGGCCCGACCAACCGTCCGACAGTCCGGCGGGTTCACTTCCAGCTCGAATAGCCCAGACACTGTGAAGTAGATACTGAACCAGCTCCCTCTCTCCTGCCTCCTCCACTTTTTCTTTCCTTCCTTTTCCCTCCTCTGTCTTCCCTCCTCCTTCTTTTTTCTGTAGTCTAGGGTTTTACTTACATTCCTTTATTTTTGTTTTATAGTAAAAAGGGAGCGGAAGAGCAACGGAAGAAAGTTTCACCCAAACTGTACCCAAATGGTGTCACCCACATTTTCTCCAGGTAGCCCACCCCACCCGTCCTTCCTTCAGTTGTTTTAAGACACTCCCCTGATCTCTGGGAGCACCAAGTGGCTCCCCTGAAGGCCATTGACAAGAGTCAATGTGCTAAGCCAGTAAATTACATTTACCCTCATTTCCAAGGAATTATTTTACATAAATACCTGCCATGCAAATACACTGGATAAATTAATACAGATTCCCTCCATCCCTCAAACCAAACAGTGAACAGTAATGGTTATCAGACCAGTTAAAAGAATAAACCTGTTAAATAAATAAATTTGCTCTACACCCGTTTAATGTCACCGATGTACTTCAGGGGAACCTTTTAAAGAAGTGGATTTGCCGTGCGCAGATCTCCACTGGGTCTGAGTGATTATGCATAAGAAAGACATTACTTTTAAAGTGGATGAATGGGCAATAGGTTTTTTTATTTACTGTTCAAAGCAGAAAAATTATAATGGTGTGAAATAGCCTCTCACAAACTCATTTTGGGAGACAGGAAATGCTTGATTTACCTGGGGAGCCCCTGTCCCCCTCCATGTTCTGATCAAAGGAGATAAATGATCAGGGAACTAGGTATTGGGGCAATCTACAACACTGCCTGTGAGCTGTACGGAATGAAGGCACAGAGTCCATAGTGGGCTGGTGGAAGGATGCTCAGTGGTCCAGCCAAAAGAGGCCAGCGAGGAGCCTCAGGTGGAAGCCTGGCTTGGCCATAGCTCTTGGTGGCTTTGAGGTTATTCTCCCTGCCACCTCCACAAAAGCTTTTACCAATGCCCTTCCCGAACTTAAAATCTTTGCCCTAAACCTTCATAGTCGCTCAAATGACTTTCTGAGGCTGCGGGCACTGTTTACTGATCCTTACCTTGGCAAGCCTTTACCCAAGCTCACTGTGGCTCGGACCTTGCCAGCAGTGGTTCTGTAGAAGTAGGATGTCTCAGAAATCTGCTTGATGGGCACACAGCTGCAATCTCAACACCCATGAGGTTGGAACAAGAGAATTTAAGTTCACAGCCAACCTGGGCAGTATAGAGAGACCCTATCAGGCAATGATAGGTAGTGCCACTCACCGGGGAGTATTGACCAGTGGGCAGATTGTATGCTCAGCTATGCTTTCAAGACCTGGGGGAGCTGAATCCAGGCTCCACTACAAGGTGGTTACCTCTGCTCTTCCTCAAATATAAAGAGGAAACGGCGTGTGGTGCCAGTGCTCTCCACGCGCATGAGCTGAGTCCTAGTTGTGAGCCATCAGGATGGAGCAGAGCAAAGGACGTTTCAACAGCCCCGACCAGCCATGAGCCCACCGGCAGCAATGTGCACAGACTCAGTGTTAGCTTTCTGTGACGGTGACAAGAATGCATGAGAGAATTAGCTCAGAGAAAAAAAGGTTCATTGTGCTGCATGGTCTTCGAGAAGCTAGAAGCTGATGGGGTTGCTGGTGGGGAGCCTGGCAATGTTGGGGGCCTAGGAGGGGACCACACTGCTTTCCATAGAGCCATCCTGGGGCCATAGTTAAGGCAAAACAGCTCATCTACAGTAATCGGTGTCTGGGAAGAGGAAGGTGGAGAGGGGAAGGGGAGTTCTCCCTTATTGAGAGGTAAAGGGCAGGAACAAGAGCATGGTCTTCTGGGAACCAGGGATCTGCTTCCCAGAATGTGCTACAATAGAAGCCAAGTATGGGGTCCATTCAGCCTTGACCGGGGTGGGGTGTGTGGGGGGTGTCAGATCTTGCCAGGCTCCTGCAGCTCTCTCCATGTGAAAGGTTTTCTTTACTGTGGCTGAGACCTGTCTACCCTTCTGTGGTTTCAGCTCCAGGCCCGCACTTAGGTTAGCCTCAGGATGGGGAACACCAGGCCAGCTAGTCTGGGCATCCTGTTTCCTCATGCATAGGCAAGAGGGCACGCTGGGAGCACTGGGGAACTAGGGAACTGGCAGATTTATCCAGTCTCAATGTGCTAATATCGTTTGACCGGCTTCAGAATAAATATGGCCCAACAAATTGTCGTTTTTATGGGTATTTACAGCCGAGGCACTTTGTAAACCTAAGGACTAATATTTCCCAGAGGAAATCTGGCTCTTGATCCTTGATAAATTATTGGAAACTTGTGGCAGCCCCAATCCAGGAACTCCCTCTCCATCTTGGCTCCAGAAACGTGCCTCAGGCTGGTGGCAGATGGGATGAACAGGCTTTTATGGTGGTGTACACAAGGTCTTCAGCCCTTCCTGCACCCCATGCCCCTAAAACAGAACAGCAGCCCCTGCAGAGGCCTGCCATCATCCCCATCTTACAGATTAGAAACCAAGTCTGGGTTCCAGCATGAGGGATGCTTCTGAGGGTCAATGACCCAGCCTGGCTCAGAATGCTATCATGAGCTAGAATATCCAAATGACACTGGCATTCAAGTAAAATAGAAATCATACTGGTGACACACACCTGTCATCCCAGCACTTTAGAGGCAGAGGTAGGAAGATAGCAGGTTCAACACCACATTGGGTGACATAGCAAAACTCTTCCTCAAAAACTGAAACAATGGGATTGTAAACTGGTACAACCACTATGGAAGGCAGTATGGCGATATCTCAGAAAATTGAACATAGTGTTACCTGGGGACCCAGCTATACCACTCCTGGGCATATACCCAAAAGAAGTTTCACCATACAACAGGGACACATGCTCCACCATGTTCATAGCAGCCTTATTTATAATAGCCAGAAGTTGGAAAGAACCCAGATGCCCTTCGACAGAAGAATGGATGCAGAAAATGTGGTACATTTATACAATGGAATACTACTCAGCTATTAAGAACAATCAGTTCACAAAATTCCTAGGCAAATGGATGGAGCTGGAAAATATCATCTTGAGTGAGATGACCCAATCTCAAAAGAACATACTTGGTATGCACTCATTGATAAGTGGATATTAGGCCAAAAACTCACAATGTCTAAGAACCTACATACAGACCACATAAAACTCACATAGAAGAAGGAAGACCAAAGTATGAATTCGTTGGTCCTTTCTAGAAGGAGTATCAAAAGTTTCAACCAGAACTCCCAAAGTCTAAACCAGAGAACACAAAGGGAGGGACTCACACACCTGTATAGGGAATTGAGGGTGTCCTTGTTAGACTTCAGTGAAAGTGGAGGGCCAAGGTCCCCGAAAGTTTGGATTCCCTACTGTGTGGGAATTCGAGAGCAGGGAGATGGGACTGGGAGGATGTTTGGAGCACACCATCACAAAAATTAGGAGGAGTGGGTATGGGATAAAGGATCTTGGGGGAGAATGAGAAAGGAGATAACATTGAAAGGTAAATACGTATAATACCCAATAAAAAACCCACACAGATAAAGGATTTTTTAAAAAAAGGGAGTTTACTTATCTTAAATTAATTTCAAAAGTTTCTAGGAGTTGCAAATTGGCTAAGATCCTATTTTAAGCTCTCCACAAAAGAACTTAAATCTCTGATCAATATTCTCAAGAGAGAGGTAAACCCTAACTTCCTCAACAGTTAATTGACAGAAGAGAGGTAATCTCACAAAAAGTAGAAAAAGCTATTTCCAATCGATATATCATATAGTCTGATTAATTGTCAGTGGTGCTATAAAAGTCCTTTGACAAAAGATTATAAATATAGATTTATATATCCTTAAATAAGGTCTTCATGACTCTCTGAGTGTAGAAGGAGCAACTGTTGGCGCTTCAGCCCTGATTTTACAAGAGCTCTGAAAAATTGGCTTTAAAAATAAAAGAGGGGGAACGGTACCCCCTCAGAAGGAGCCCCCCAGAAATACTCTCCATCATGCCTTGTTCACTTTTCTCTCTCTTAAGCTGAAAGCTCATGGCAAATCTCTTGCTGACCATGTTGGTGACCTCGGGCACCACCAAGACCAACAAAACTTTGCCACAGATATGGGGAAGGACCCTCATACCCGTAAAGGGAATGCCCCAGACCCAGTTCCCTTATGGAGCCGAGGACTGATATGCCTGTCCAATACCACAGAAGGCACAGCTAACCGGCTACCATAAATATTAATGAAAAAAAATAGATACACTCACAAAGCCAGGCCCAACCATAAATACGATGAATAATAATTTACATCCAGGGAAGAGAAATCTCCCTGAGAATCCCCTTCTTTTTTCTTTCCAGGCAAAAATGAATCACCCGTGATGCCTGCCATTAGAAGTTCTAATCCAGATGGGCCAGAAGTCAGGATCCTCGCCCTTACCCTCACCCCCTACCTTTTCCCAGCTGCACAAGGTTCCCTGAAGCTTGGCAACTGCAAGATCCTGCTTGGAAACTGCAGATAGACTCAAAGCAGTGTACCATATCATCTGAAGAATAGCAAGGAGACCATAACTCAAGCAGTGTACCATATCTTCTGAAGAATAGCAGGTTGCAGTCCTCCTCGCCCCCACGAATAACTAGGGCCTGCCAGTCGGGTCAAGTGGCACCCAGACGTGGGGCTCGAGGAACGGACCCCTCTGGACGGACCCTCATTGAGAGGATGTGCGCAGGACATCAAGATTAAGCGAGACAGAGATCAAAACCCGCGACCTGTCATCCACGGAACCAGGTTGATGCTGCCATCAAGAAGACGGTTGAAGTTCATTACCATCAGCCGAAAATTGAAGAGGATCCAGAAGTGACTCTGCAGGAGACTGACACAGCTGCCAGCTCCCCTGCCTCCCCCCTACGGTCGACCGCTAGACTTCCACGCCCTCCAGAAGGGTTCCTGGTATGCCTGGCTTTGCCCCCGTTTCTCTCAATAGAGAGCTTGGCCTCTTGATCACCACAACAAAAATTGGCTTTTTCCTAAACCAAGGCCGCCCTTGATATGGCCGCTAACATTGGGGAGCCTTCCTTTATGACAATATTACACCCCAAACTGACAAATGGTTGGTAAATTGAACATTTACAAGGGACTAGGATGGCTGTGAGTTAGCCCAATGACGGGATTATTGTAGGTCCACTTCCCAGGGGCCCACCCAATGCAGCCGAAAAGGAGTGCGTGGTGCTGGGAGTGGGTGCAGCCTACATGGCCTAAGACAGGGCCCTCACCCTCCTTTCACCCACATCGGAGTCCCTTGACGTTGCCCATCGTCGACAGCCTAAAACCTTCGACCATCGATGTGACTCGTCTCACATCAGTGTTTTGGGGTTGTGAACTTGTCTAAGACCCCCATAATTAGACATCCAAATTCAAAATTCACATAGTTGGGATTGATCATAAGATGCCTTCTCTAACTAAACAGAGAAGGGGGAGATGCCAGAAGCCAGGACCCTCGCCCTTACCCTCACCCCCCACCTTTCCCCACCTGCACAATGTCCTCTGAAGCTTGGCAACTGCAAGATCCTGCTTAGCAACTGCAGATAGACTCAAAGCAGTGTACCATATCATCTTAAGAATAGCAGGGAGACCATATCTCAAGCAGTGTACCATATCTTCTGAAGAACAGCAGGTAGATCATAATTCAAGGCAGTGTACCGTATAGACCATGACATGTTTCAAGGCACAGGCCAAGAAGATTTTATACTTTTCCACCATCTGGCCCCTCTTACCCCCTCCCCTTGTGAAACATGCTATAAAAAAGCATTTCATGTTCAAAAATAAATAAATTATTTATAAAAAAAAATAAAAAAAAAATAAAAAAATAAAAAAAAAAAAACTGAAACAAAATGCCAAAATATGTCAGTTCTTTAAGACGAAACATGACTGGGGGTTGGGGGAATGGAAGCTTCCTTTCTTACATCACCATGCTTTCTGACGTGGGTTCCCTTGAGTTTTTTCCAGCCATTACCAGCTCACTTCTCAGTGATGTGAAGGTTGCAACAGCCCCAGACTTCAGAACCTTATCCACTCAAATCAAGCACCACAGCCAAGATCGCTTGTATTTAAACTCTGGCTTTTGTTGGTCAGATAAGCTCACATGTTCTCTGATGAAAGCTACTGGTTGCTGAGTGTGCTATGGGTAACCTGCAAGTGACCACTTCAGCAACTGAGAGCTGCAGTGTGGTGGGCCCAGGAAGTAAGGGTCCTCAGCTGTAGATTCAGGATGATCTTGAGCAAGGAGACCATGTCTATGCTGGACTTGACTTTACAGCAGTGTATACCTGGCCTTGTTTCATTTAGTCTCCTGAATCAGATATTGTTGCATATCTAGGTGACACAGAGTGTTTCTTAAACCCAGTTGCCACATAAAGGGTCCTGGGTGTTGATGCCACTGGAATGTCCAAGAAACTGGGTGTGGTGTCATATGCTAGCCCAGCACTCAAGAAGCTAAGACAGGAGGGCTAGGAGTTTGAGCCTTGCCTGGAAAACTCAAAGGAGACCCCGTTTCCAAAAGGGGGTGGAAGTAAAGGGGAAAGTAAAACAAAAATAAGTGAGCTGGAGAGATGGCCCATTGGTTAAGAGCACTTGAGGCTCTTGCAGAAGACATGGGTCTAGTTCCAGTCTGTAACTCCAGCTCCAGTGGATCTGGCACCCTCTTCTGGCCTCCAAAAACACTGCACTCACACACACATATCCACACACAGACAGACAAATAAAGTAAAATAAAACTGATAGAGAGTGGCACTCCTCAATTCCCATTTGTCCCAACATAAGGCTTTTCCTGGGGTCTTATAGGAATGGTGTGTGGCCATTCTGTACCCTGTCTACCTCACCTTGGCCATGAGTTGAGGGTTAAGGTTGGAGGCTGGAAGATGGACTTAGAGATTGGGGAGGTCTAGGTACTAGTCTTCTGGCTCGGGGTGCCATTTGTAGTCCCACTGCTCCCCTACCCCCTACCCCTACCCCATCGATTCCTCCTATGTGGAGTAGGTATCTGCTTCCTTGCTGTTGCTCAGGGGGATGACAATTTAAAACAAACATCTGAGCCCCCTAAACATACTTCCCAACAGCTTGAAAATGAATTAAACAGCAGAAAGCATAGTTCTCCTCCAGGTGTTTATGGTGGGGCTCCCCAAAGAAAACATGTTTCCCCACCCCCAGGCCCTTCCTGCAGGTGGACACTGTATAGTTCTGGCTCTCCAGCCTGACACCTGGGATCCTGAAGGGAGAGAAACAAGCCTAGAGCACCACCAAGGAACTCCCAGTGGGAACCACACTGGTGCTCTACCTTACTGGGGTCAGCGGCAGGAAGACGGCTGGAGAGCAGGCTGGACAGGTCTTATGGTGGATGAAGTTACCAGGAGGTCATCCCCATAGACCCTGGGGATGAGAAGTGGGCTGAAGTCAAGATGTTGCCCAGGACTCTGGGTGCAGAGAGACTCATAGGGTAAACTCACATGGAAGAGTGGAGCATGTAAACACCTATGTCATCTCAATGCTCAGAAGCCTGAGGAAGGAGGCTCAAAAGTTGAAGGCCAGCCTGAACAATCTACCCTGTCTTGAATTCTTTAAAAGATGGAAAAAGTAATGGTGGGTGTGGCTCAGAGCACAGGGTTTGCCTGATGGGAGGATCAGTCACTCAACTGACGAACTGAAATCTAGAATCACTTGGGAGAAGGGCTTCTGAGCATATCTGCAGGGAATTATCTTGGTTAGATTCTTGGATGTGGGAATACTCTCCCAATGTGGGTGGTACGATCCCTTGGATGGCGTCCTGAGCTATATAAACAGAAGAAAGGGAGCTGTCATTGATGTCTTCTTCTTCACTGCGGATGCAATGTGACCAGGGGCTTCACGTTCCTGCCACCACGACTCCCCGGACTATACCTAGAAAGGTGAGTCCAAATAAGACTTCAGTTGTTTTTGTCAGAGTATTTTATCACAGTAACAGAAGAGCAACTAAGAAGCCTACCATGTGAAGTCTTGGGTTCAGTCTCCAGCACATATTAAAATCAGAGTTCCGGCCAGCCTGTGCTACACCCTATCTCGGACAGTTCAATGTTGTCCCTGGATCCTGTGCTTGTGCTGGTTTAGAACTTGGGAGCTCCACCTGGCAGAGCTTCCCACACCATTCCTTCTTCTTGTCAGTCAGTCTGGGGCTTCTGTATCAGCTCACAGCGGGTTCCTTATTCCTTCTTCTGTGTCCCACTGTGGGACTGCGTAAGGGTATCCTGGGTCATGGTTGAGCAGGTGCCTAGAACCCTGAGACTCTGCAGACTCTGCTGCGTGGAATTCTGCTTGAGAACCGGCAGGAGTTCAGTCCCTCCCATCATCCAGGATCCTGAAAAGCAGTCACATCTCCATAGAGTCACATAGGCCAGGCTATAGGCCTCAGGCCCTAGGGATTTACATACTAATGAAGGCCAGAGGGCAGAGCAAATTAAACATGCCTCCCCCCAGATCCTCCCCCAATCCTCCCCCTTTCTCCCTCCCTATATAACTTGGGACTACCCTGAGTTTTTGGGGGGTACGCCTAGATCCATCTATTATCCGCCATGACAATAAACCTTTTTGGAACCAAGGACTTCCTCGTGTTACTGGGGCCTGCCGCCGCTAAGGCACTCAGGCCGCTGGAACCATAGGACTCCCTCCCTAATGTGGGACCTGCCACAGCGGCGGAAGCCCCTCCAGGGCTTGCGCTGCTGTGGCGGCCTTTTTAAATTTTCCCCACATCCCACAAGGCAAGATAACTTGAAGTATCTCTCAGCCCTTGTCCACCATGCCACTTCCATGCCATCAGAATCTTGTTGTCTCCAGATGTACAGACAGAACTTGAGTTTCAGTTGTATTTGGTAGAGTCCATGGAACAGAGAGAGTTTCATTCTCTTGTCTTGAGCATGGTGCTTCTGTTGATACAACCAAATTGAGCACTGTCTCTTCTGTCAGCCCTGGTTGCTCTGTAGACCCACAGTGGCTGCCATACCTGAGAATCCAGCATTGAAGTTTTCACGCAGTTTGTTACCAGCTTGGCCTCACCCCTGACATGCACTTGAGTTTGGATCCTAGATGCTGTCTTTTGTATTTGGTCGTAAGTGTGTACATAAGTAAGGGTGGGAACACTAAGCCATAGGCATTCACGATAGAGAGTATGGAGAACCCCATGTTCACTCCAAGGTACAGAATCCTGTCTCCTCGTGCTTCAGCAGCCCCTACTTGTGGCCCTTTGTGTGTCCTGCATGTAGGAGGCCTTGACACTTCCGTAATGTGCCAAGTCTCTGAGGAACGGGCTTTGCTGCTGAGATAGCACTGATTCGTGACTCTGAGGTCTGGTTTGACTCAGAAGGTGAGCTAAACACCAAGACCCTGCCCCTGTTCTCCAGGCCAACGATGGGTGGGTGGTCTGACCCTGCCAAGACTGGATTCCACTCACCATCCCATAACCTCACAGGACAGTCGTGGGGGTAAAGGATAACCTAGCACAAACCTGGAGACCGCAGTGCAAATTCCAAAGCCTGTGATGCCTACCTCAGGCGCTTTCTTTAAAAGTCCAAGATTTAAGAAATATTTTGTTTCAACTGTGGCAGCTATTTTTTGGCCAATAGGGAAATGAACTTTGTTTTTATTATCTGTTGCTATAAATGAATACCCGATGCTGGTTCATTCATAAAGAACAGAAGTTTATTTCGATGCTTCCAGGGTCAGCATCAGGGTTCAGGCATCTGCTGGGGGCCTTCTGGCTGTGCTGCTGCAAGATGCTGCTGGACACCCAGAGCTGGTGTGTCAGGGAGGGGTTCTGATTGTTCTCAGTTGCCACTGGTGTAGCTGTGGGGCTTCCCCCCTTCTTTCCTGCCTTCTCTCCCTCCTTCTTTCCTTCCTTCTTTCTCTGCTTCACCCTCTCTCCTTTCCCTCCTTCCCTCTTTCCTTCCTTCCCTTTCCTTTCCTCCCCCTCTTCTCTCCCCTGCTTGCTCTCGCTCTGAGTTTTACTATACATTCCAAAGAGCCTCAAACTCACTCTGTGGCCTGGTGGCCCTCAAGTTCATCCTCATCTCTTGCCTCAGTTTCCCATGTGCTGGGATTGTAGGCGTGTAGCACCACGTCTGGATGACACAGAGCTTTGTTTTGTAGGTAATGTTCTGTTTCATCCAGGTCCTGTTTAGATAATCCCACTATATAGTGCAGGCTGGTCTTGAATTCAAAATCTCCCCCCACCCCCTGCTCCTTTGATTCCTGCATTGATTGCCAGGATTACACATGTGTCCCACTCTTCCCTGTGCTAAGCATGGAATTTCATTTTCCTTTGAGCTTGGTCTGCATAGCCCAGGCTGGCCTGGAACTCTCCATACTCCTGCCACCAACACCAAGCTACACTTGAAAGTCCTTTGAACAGTCAGAGCTAGTCAGTCTGCTTTGTTTTGGGCCGCCAGAGGGTGACAGTGCAGGCCCTAGGCAGAATTCTACCTGACCAGAGGTTGTCCCTCCCCCAAGCCTGGGCCCCTTTTCTAACATTCCAGGTCTGCTCTTGGTGCCTCCACAGACATTTGAATTGTGCAATCCTAGGTAAGGAGAGGCAAGGAGAAATTTTGCTCTCTGAAGGACACTTACTTGGCAATGCCTGGAAACACTTTGGTTTTCATAGCAGAAGGACAGGTGTTTCTGGTCTCTGGCTGGATCAGTCTGCTATGCATAGGGTGGCCTCATAACAAACAACAGGGTCAGAGGTCAACAGCACCGAGTCTGAGAAAACTACCCTGGGTCCCAGTAGATAGAGGTTTGTGCTGAAGGAAGAAAAAGAGGAAGAAGAGGAAAAGGAGGAGGAGGAGGACAACGACGATGACAATGACGATGAAGAAGAACCTGGACACACAGCCACACAGCCACACAGCCACACAGCCACACAGCCACACAGCCACACAGCCACACAGCCACACAGCCACACAGCCACACAGCCACACAGCCACACAGCCACACAGCCAGGGTTGTCTTCACACAAAAGGGTGTAGTAGAAGGCAAAGTGGTGGAGGGAGGGGTAGGCCAGTCCTGAGCCCACCCCCACCCCTCTACAGTAGAGGTCTGAACAGTCAGGGACATATCCACCCACTTGCATGGGAGATGAAAGAGAGGTATGGAGGTTAGGGACCTGAGTCTGGAGGGCCATTTGTGCCCATTTGCCAGACATCTGAGGAAACCCAGCTGTGCAGGCAGCTTACTGGATGCAGGGATGCTCAGTCAGGAACAGGAGATCTGTACTATACTGACCACTGAGGATGACTGTCTTGGGTCACTGGAAGCCTTCAGGGTGGTGCTGTGAGAACCTAGAGCATGTTCCTGTAATGTCCTTACTCAGGCCACACTAGACTCACGGGGTCCTGATGTCCCCTGTGCATACATGTGGACTTCCCTTTCCATCCTAGCCTTAGACACTGCCAAGATCTACTCCTGTTCCAAAGTATCTGGTATCTGAGACCACACACAAAAACTAGCAGCCTTAGAGACGACCTGTGTACCCATTTCTGAGGTGCACAGCAGACAGACAGCATTAGCTTCATATGTTGTGGCTACTCTCAAGAGACCTTCAAGATCGAATCTGTTGATGTCCTCTGACAGAAGGAGGGAGTGGAGAGGATCTTAGACACGCCCCTGAGACTCTAGTCACTCTCATCTGTATGTAGTTCTGCCCCAGATGCCATTGGTTTCTGGGTCTCAGAGGATGCTAGCATATAGAGTGGGTGGAGAGTTACCTGAGAGTGGGGTAGTTCCTCTCTCTATCTAGCTACGGGGAATTCATCATCCATATTGGGGGAAAAGTCTTTTGGTGGTATGGTTGTTTGGGATTCACCTAGTCTCCTGTAACTCCTTAGCACGTTCCTATAAGTAAACCCAATAAATTCATTGGTTCTCAAGCTAGGCTTAAGTAGAATCATATTTTGCCTGTTGTTGGGGCCCTGTCTGGAGGAGCAATTTGTTCTGTTGGCATCTCCCCACGTAAACCTTACCCAATGCTGTGTCAGAGCAGGAAGAAGAGATCCCCTCTTTGCTGAGAACACCTGAGAATCTCTGCTTAGATGATGAAAGGATTACTGTTGGCTCAGGTTGCAGAGACTTTGGTGGCTGGCCATGTTGTTTCTGAGCATCATGATGGGAGCAAGAAGAGAGGAAGATCTGCTCACAATTGCCCAAGAAGATGAGAGTGAGTTTGCTCTATGACAAGGCCCTCCCCAAAACCCAGTGAGCTTTGAATCTACCAAAGGATTCATTCTTAGAAGGTAGTCAGGACCTCTTGATCCATGCACCCCAAAAGGCCCAGCCTCTGAGCCCCACTGCTTGGAGCCAAGCCTTCAGCTCATAGTTTCTGAAGGACACTTTAAGTCCAGGACATAACAACCATGTGCAGAATGCATGGAGGATCGCTCCCACAGGCTTTGCTGAGGATGGATGCTCTTTATTTATATTTGTGCGTGTGTGCGTGTGCGCGTGTGCGCTCGTACCTGTGGAAATATATGCACACCACATGCATGCAGTGCCCATGGAAGCCAGAAGAGGGTGTCATGTCTCCTGAAACTGGAGTTCCAGGTGGTTGTTGTTATGTATATGAGTACACTGTGCTCTCTTCAGACACACAAGAAGAGGGCATCAGATCCCATTACAAATGGTTGTGAGCCACCATGTGGTTCCTGGGAATTGAACTCAGGACCTCTGGAAGAGCAGTTAGTGCCCTTAACCACTGAGCCATCTCTCCAGTATTAGAATCTCCAGGATTCTAACTATATTCTGTGATGTCTATCACAAGTCTCTCTCCCTGGTTCTATCTTCCCTGAGTGGAGGTCCACCTCTCAGAGAACCCTTCCATGGCCTGACTTGAGGTGTGAGATACCGTAACTTACTCACCATAGGGAATGTGGGAGTTCACCAGGGCCTCTACTCCCAACAAGGAGAGGAGGTGTCCTCTCCCAGCCTTTCTCTATCTTAGTCCCTCTCACAGGCTTACTACTGGCCACTGAGTTCCTCTGCATGCATTACCAGAACTTGCCAGCAGAGGGCGCCGAGCCCTGTGGATTTTTTTAGAAGATGGCTGGCCAGGTGCAAGCCAGAAAAGCGTCCTCTCTATTCTAGCCTATTCTAAGCATCAGAAGAAACAAACACCCCTTCCTGGACCTCAGGCCTGTGGACAGTCTTATCGCAGACCAGGCACTGGCAGAAATGAGCTGTGTCCCGTTTGTTACTCTTTTCTATTACTTTGGTTACATAGTAACCAAAAGTTAGGTTAAATAGGAAGTTAAACCTTCTTATTTAGGTCCCCAGTGGGGCCCTCATTTTATAAAACTTAAAATTAGGTAATGAACTGAACATGACATTATAAACTCAGAATCCCAGGACTTAGGAGGCAGAGGCAAGTAGAGTATGAGTTTGAGGCCACCCTGGGCTACATAGTAAGGACCCCCCACCCCCACTCAACATCTTTCTCTGTTTTTCAAAAGAATCGCTGCCCCATTCCCTAAGGACCCAAAGAGTCTTACTATTTCCCTAGGCCTGGGCTGAGATTCAAGAAAGACAAAAGAACATACTCTGAATATGAAAACATGGAGCTCGTGGTAGCCCAAGGTGGGGAGTAGGGGTGGGGTGGGGTCATCCTGTGCTCTGAGAACAAATCCCAGGGCAGAGCTGGCTCAGTTCTTGAACACTACCACATTTGTTGCTGTGTGGTCCTGAACAGATTACTTTACCTCTTGCTACCTCAGTCTCCTTTTCTGCACAGTGGACCTGGAATCCCTCTCTGGGGCAAGATGACATGTGGAGAATTAGGCTTAGAAGCTAGACAATGGTTCTCAACCTGTAGGTTGCAACTCTTTGGGGGCAGAGGTCAAATAACCTCTTCACAGGGGTCACATACTGGATATCTTGCATATGAGCTATTTACATTACCATTCATAACAGTAGGAAAATTGCAGTTATGAAGTTGCAATGAATATAATTTTATGCTTAGAGGTCACCACAACATGAGGAGCTGTATTAAAGGTTCGCAGTGTTTAGGAAGGCTGAGAATCACTGAGTGAGCTAGAATGTCAAATCTTTCTACTTCTCAGTCCTGGCATCATTACTGGGCTGAGTCTTAATAACAGGGACCAGAACCTGCCTGGTAACAAGAAGGGGGCACAGGTTGAAGAAGGCCTAAGTGAACAGAGTCCCAGAAGCAGGAGAGGGGCTGCATTTCTGACCTGAGCTGTATCAGACACAGGGAGAAGGGTGCGGGCGCTGCCCCACGCTGGGGGATACTTAGAGGGATGAATCTGCTGCCTGCTCAGTCTTTACAACAAGAAAACCCATCTTGCTTCCGTGCTCAGCAGTGAGTAAAAACACAAATCTTTAACGTGTTAGAAAACAGCCTCCAATTTGAATCTCAGTTCTCCCTCCATCTGTGGCAGTTTGCACGGGTTTTTTTAGAGTGTCAGAATGCCTCGCCTCGGCACCAGCCTGCTACAGACACCATCCACTGGGGAGAAGCCTCCCCCAGGGCTCTGAGGAATCCGATTTCAGACACCATACACAGCCCCTGCCCCAGCCCAACGCTTTAGAATGCCAGGATGTTCTCCCCTAAGCTCTGTACGGGGGAGCCCCAGATTTGTGGTGCCTGCAGACGAACAAAATGACTCTCATACCAAGCCAGGGAGATTAGTTTACGATTGTGTTAAAGAAAGCTATTTCAGAAGTACAGAAGACTACCTCAGGGCATAGTGGTACAGACCTCTAATCTCCACTCCTGGGAGGCTGAAGCAGGAGGATCACAGATTCAAGGTCATTCTGGGCTGTAAGTTCAAGACCAACCAGGGCAACTTAGTGAGAGCCTGTCAAAAATAAAACATTTTAAAAAAGGAGCTAGAGCTCAGAAGTAAAACACTTCCTAGCCTTGTGTGGAATACTCTGGGTTCAAGCCCTGTTTTTTTTTTTTTTAAAGGCTTTATTAAGACACATTATCTTTTAAATTTTCTTTTTGAATTGTGTATATGTGATGAGTATGTGCACCTGCCTGAGGAGCCCAGAGGTATAGGATCCTTCGGAGTTAGAGGCACGGAAGATCAAGAACTGCCAGACGTAAGTGCTGAGAACTGAACTCAGGCCCCAGGAGAGCAATTACCTCTCCTAACCTCTCTGCCATCTCTCCAGCCTACAGCATCTCATCTTTATTGCTAACATTTGGAGGTTAAACATAACCCTGGAGACCCTGGAGTCTCCCCGAAGGGGACCTCAGTTCAGCACCCTGGGGGTGCACAACTGGGCCTTCTAGAACATTCTGGGTTAGCCTGTCCCAGTCTTCTACCCCCTCAAGAACGCCAGAACTGACAACTGCATCCTTGGGAAATTTGTGCCACTCCAGAGCTTTTTCAAGTGACAGCGAATCAAACAGGGGGAAAAAATAGCAATATTTTATAAGTTTTAAAATGCTATTTTAACACAAATCCCAGAGCTACTATAGCATAAATCAACAGACACCCAAAAGTATGTTTGTACAAGAAATGTAATAAGCTGGTATGAAAAACAGTGTCAACTGGTGCAGATGGCAGAAAAAGCCAATATTCAAATGTATGCTGTTTTACTAACACATTAAAGATCAACATTTTGCTACCTGCTGCTCATGATAGCAAGATTAAAAAAAACACACAACACACACATACACTCCCGCATGATGTTATAACCCAGAGAATGAAGATTCTTAAAGAGATTGTCAGATTCTTTCTATACTTCATCTGTTGGCTTTAAGGCTTTTTCCACTGAGAGAGGCATTTGCATCTGAAAATGCAGCCCTTTCCTATCTGCCTGGTGTTTGAGAACATTAAGGAGAAGGTGGGGAGATGTCAGAGCTGTGGTTCCTAAAGGTCTCATAGACTGAGAATGGGAATAGGGTCATCCCACGAACACGCATAGTGTCACCCTGTGAATAGCACGTGACTGGTTTCAGGATACTTACTCAAGCACTGTAACCCTAGGGGCCCCAAAGAGCCCTGTGAGGTAGCAAGCCAGGAAACCTTAGATGCACACAATAGCCAGCACAGAGACTCAGAGATGACAGGCAATGGTCAAGGCTTACAGGATCTACAGGAAGCACATGAGGCCCAACAGACTACGTAATAACTGTTAAGGAAGTCAGCCCAGAACTGTGTACCTTTGGTTGATGAGTATGCCTGGAATTGTAGATCCTGTGGCCATTCAGATCCAACTTCATGGTGCTGGAGGCATCACAATGCCTAACCTCAAACTACACTATAGAGCCACTGTAACAAAGTCTATGCATGCCCATAGACCAGTGGACTAGAATGGAGGCCCTAGAAACAAAACCATACAGCTGCAGCTATCTGATTTTTGATAGAAGGACTAAAACACACTGGGAGAAGACAACTTCTTCCACAGGGTCCTGAGGGAATCTGGGTAATTACAAGGAGAAGAACAAAACTAGATCTCTCTCTCTCTCTCTCTCTCTCTCTCTCTCTCTCTCTCTCTCTCTCTCTCTCTCTCTGTGTGTGTGTGTGTGTGTGTGTGTGTGTCTCTGTCTGTCTGTCGTCTGTCCCTCTGTCTGTCTGTCTCTGCGTATATCTGTCTGTCTGTTTGTCTCTCTTTGTGTATGTGTGTGTGTCTGTCTCGGTGTGTGTGTGTGTGCATCTCTCTGTCTGACTGTCTATCTGTATCTCTATGTATGTGGGTGTATCTGTCTCTGTGTGTTATATCTGTATCTCTGTGTGCATGTGTGTGTCTGTCTCTGTCTCTGTTCTCTCTCTCTCTCTCTCCCTCTCTCTCTCTCTGTACAAAGACCTCAATGTAAGACTTGAAACCTTGAAATTGCTGGAAGAAAACACAGATGAAACTTATCTAATTAAGCCCAGAAAGGAACCTTCTGAAAAGGGCTTCAGAAGGCTAGAAAACAATAGCGAGAACTGACAAATGAGATCCTGGGAAATTTAAACGGCTCTGTCCGGCAAAGGAAACAATCAGCAGAGTGAAGGAAAGGCCTACAGAACGGGAAAAAAATCTCCGCCAATGATAATATGATAGGAGTTTACTATCCGGAATCTATAAAGAACTTACAACATTCAACACACAAAACCAAATAAACAAACAAACAAACCAGTGGATAAATGGGGAAGTGAATTTAACAGACAGTGTTTATGGAAGACAAATAGCCAACAAATACATAAGAGATCGATCAGCATCTTCAGCCATAGGGATACACACATTTAAACAGCTTTGAGAGTTCAGCTCACCTTAGTGTGAGTTGCAATCAAGAAACAAATGATGGGCTGAAGAGATGGCTTAGTGGTTGAGAGCAATTGCTGTTCTTCTAGGGGACTCATATCGCCTGCAGATCCAGTTCCAGGGGGATCCAACAGCCTCTTTTGGCCTCCATGGGCACCCACGCATGTGCACACAGACACACAGACCCACACAGAGCCCACACACTCTCGCGCACGCACACACACACGCACACCTTACTATAAGGAAAAACAAATGATAACAAAGGCTAGTGAGGATGTGAGGAAAAAGGAAGCCTTATTCACTGCCAGAGAGAGTGGGAACTGGTCTAGTTGTGATAGAAATCAGTATCTATCAAGGTTTCTCCAAAAGCTAAACATAGAACAGCAAAAGGAATCTAAGTCAATATACCACAGGGACCCTTACACACCCTGTACATTGCTGCCCTAGTCACAGTAGCCAGGAGGCAGAGATGTCCATCAACTGTTTAAAGAATAAAGAAACTACACTGCATACACAAGGTGGGATCATACTCAGTCATAAAGAGAGTACAGTTAGGAGCTAGAGAGATGGTTCAGCAGTTAGGAGCACCAGCTGCTCTTCCAGAGGCCCCAGATTTAATCCCTAACACTCACATGGCAGCTCACAACTGTCTGTAGTTCCAGTCCAGGAGTTTCAGTAGGAGGGCTCATATCTTCTGGCCTCTGTGGATACTGTGTGTACACACGTGCAGGCAAAATACTCCTACCCATAAAAAAAGATTGAAATGTCTTTTGCAGAAGGCTCAATGGGCATAGGGTCACCATGTTAAGGGAAATAAGCCAGACAGACCCTGAAAGACAGATATTGGATGTTTTCTCTCATATAAAGAATCTAGACATAGCCGGGCAGTGGTGGCACATGCCTTTAATCCCAGCACTTGGGAGGCAGAGGCAGGTGGATTTCTGAGTTTGAGGCCAGCCTGGTCTACAGAGTGAGTTCCAGGACAGCCATGGCTACACAGAGAAACCCTGTCTCAAAAAAAAAAAAATCTAGACATAAATGTAGACGGGTAACCTTGCAGGAAAGGGTGGAGCAGCTGGAGGCTGGAGGGGTACAAGAGAAGGAAGTGACATATCAGGGTCCTAGAATCTGTTAAAAGGTCTTTGCAGCTGTAATGAAGGGAAGAATCTTGGGATGAGTCAGGTAGGTTCCAAATCCAAAGACAAGCATGTGGTTCAGTAACAGGAGTCTGTGTGTCAGGGCATGGTGTACATTCCTGTGATCTTGGTGCTCAGGAAGCTAAGACAGGAGGACAGTTAGTTTGAGGCTAGCCTGAGCTACATAGCAAAATCACACCTTCAAAAAAATAGAAGTAAGATGGTGGTAATATGATGAAGTGGCCAGGGATTCGGAGATGCAGCCACAAGCCAAGGCCTAGATCTGCCCACAGCTAGGAGGGGCAAGGAGGTTGCTTCCTCGGGATTGCTCATGTGTCAGCTTTCGACTTTAGCCTTCACAGTCCTGAACACATCCTGTCTTAGGCCACCACTGTGGTGTACTTCCTCAGCAGAGTCAGAGCATGGGCCTTGACAGGTGTACTGGCTGATTTTGTGTGTCTGCTTGACACAAACTGGACTTATCACAGAGAAAGGAGCTTCAGTTGAGAAAATGCCTCCATGAGATCCAGCTGTAAGGCATTTCCTCAATTAGTGATCAAGGGAGGGAGGACCCATTGTAGGTGGTGTCATTCCTGGGCTGGTAGTCCTAGGTTCTATAAGAAAGCAAACTGAGCAAGCCAGGGGAAGCAAGCCAGTAACTAACATCTCTCCATGGCCTCTGCATCAGCTCCTGCTTCCTGACCTGCTAGAGTTCCAGTCCTGACTTCCTTTGGTGATGAACAGCAATGTGGAAAGTGTAAGCTGAATAAATCCTTTCCTCTTCAACTTGCTTCTTGGTCATGATGTTTTGTGCAAAAATAGAAACCCTGACTAAGACAACATGTCTGCCCTAGCTTTCAGAGCATCCGCTCCTCTCCCCCACTCAGACTCTCCTGAGACTCCTGGCCTATGTGGTTCTCTGTGTTCCCTAGGCTCTAGCCTTGCTGACCTGCTTACAGTGTCCTCAGGGCATCAGGCTCCACCTATCTGTCCTGGCCCATCCTCTCCCACCTCTCTTCCTTCAACACAGGCTGCCTGTCCTGGTGGGCCTGCCCTCAGCTATCTGTGTCTTTGCCATTTAGCATCTGTTGCCTCTCACATCCCAGAGGCATCCAGGGTGCTGACCAACTGCACAGAGCAACTCAGAAGAATGCAGATACCATGGGCAAGGGGAAGCCACATGACATCAGACTTCACCCAGAAGCTAGTCTGTGTGTAAACTATTAGTGTCTCACACACTTATTGCCTTAAATGCATAGGTTTCTGTGCCCACAAGTTCTATTCTACTGACTGACTCTGGAAGACTCTTAAACAGAGAGGCTAGAACTGAACATGGTGGTACCTGCCTATAGTTCCAGTACTCAGAGGCTGAGGCAGAAGTATCAAGAGTTTAAGGCCATATAACAGTTATATAGTAGGTTCAAAGCCAGCCTGAGCTACATAAGACCCTACCTCAAAAACAAACAAACAAACAAACAAACATACATCAGGGACTGAGAGTTAAGTTAGCTCAGTTGGTAGAGTGACGGCCTAGAATGCGTGAGGCTCCAGATGTATAAATAAGGATTTCAGTGCCAGCCAGAGGCTGCTTCAAAAAAGGAGTAGGGGCTGGGGCTGGGGGGGGGGGGTTTCATTCTGTAACTGGGTGGTCTGTAACTGGGTGGTCGTGTGCTTGGCTAGCAGTTCACAGCTGTAGCATTATGAAGAAAATTAACAACTGTGTACAGTAGCTGTCTTAGAGTTTCATTGTTGTAAAGAGACACCATGACCAAGGCAGCAACTCCTATAAAGGAAAATATTTAATTGGGGCTGGCTTACAGTTTCAGAGGTTCAGTCCATTATTATCATGGTGGGAAGCATGGCAGTGTGCAGGCAGACATGGTGCTTGAGGAACAGAGAGTTCTACATCTTGATCTGAAGGCAACCAGGAAACCGGCTTCCTCAGGCAGCCAGCAGGAGGTCTCTTCCACCCTAGGTGGTACTTGAGCATAAGCCCTCAAAGTCCACCCCCACGATGACACATTTCCTACAACAAGGCCACACCTATTCTAACAAAGACACATTTCCTAATAGTGTCACTCCCTGTGGACCAAGCACTCAAACCCGGGAGTTTGTGGAGCCAAACCTATTCAAACCACCACAGTGGCACAAGCCTTTCCCTCTCCTAAAGCAGTATGTTTTTTAAGTCTGAGAATCTCATACAAGGTAATTTGAATGTGTTCACTCCCCTCAGTTCCTCCCATAACCACCCTCTCCACCTTCCCATTGAGTCCAACCCAACTTTGAGTTACATTCTTTTTGTCTCCCCCATCACTTCCAGTTTGTATTTCCTACCTCCAATCACAGCAGGCAGATATCTCTGTGAGTTCAAGACTTACCAGGGCTCAGGCACCTCCCTGGATTTATAAAGTGATGGACAGGCTGAAGGACAGTGAAAGAATGACTTGCAGCCAGGGGGTGGTGGCACACACCTTTAATCCCAGCACTTGGAAAACAGAAGCAGGGGGATCTCTGGGTTCAAGGCCAGCCTAATCTATAGAGTGAGTTCCAGAACAGAGAAACCCTGTTAGTCTCAAAAACAAAACAAAAAACAAACCAAAAGAAAAAAAGAAAAAAAAAAAAAGGAAGGACATTCAGTTTGCACTAGCAGGATTTGATGTGTTTGCTTTTACATCTTAGTAAAAGCTTTCCACAGAGCAATGACAATCAGTTAGACAGAGGGTCCCAAGGGGGAAGTGGTTTTACCCTGCAGGTACATGTGGCAACATCTAGAGACATTTTGGTTGCCAAATAGAAAAAGGTGGTCATGAGTGTCAAGCCAATCAGCTCAATATCCTATGGTACATGGACAGACAATGCCAAACTGGCCAGCCCTGAATGCTGGGAATGCCAGGCAGAAAGCACTGAGTCTTAGATTCAGAGCATGTCTAGAGGCTAAGGGCCCTGAGCTGCTTCCAGAAGACACTGACAAAGTGCCTCTCCATTATTGCATAATGCTGCTGCTTTATTTCCTAGAGCAAACCTTTTATGTGGGATATTTAGATAGATGACAGACAAACAGATATAGACAGACAGACTGATCATTTGATGATAGATAATAAATACCAATCATTGACTAAGAAACAGGTATCAGTGGAAGATGCATAGACAGACACGTGCTGGATGAGTCGGTAGATGATAGGCAGATGAGGTAGCAGAAGCAGGAGGATGATTGACAGATACACACATACGATCAGTGGTGCTTCCAACTTCTGGCCACACAGACTTCTAGCACTTCTGGCCACTTTTTAAACACACAGGTTTGCAAGTGGACCCTGAAGTAGCCAGGGCGGTAACATGGGACCTCTTCCATCCTGTGAGGAGGCAGCTTAGGACAATAAAAAAAGGATCCCAAATCCAGAGAAATAAAGATTTGCCTGAGATCCCCTTGTAAGAGACCAAGTAAGCTACTGGGCTCAGAGCTGCCTTCTTTGTTCTAAGAGAACATCCTGGGGATAAAGCATAGCTTCTGGTCCTCTAGTGTCCCGAGCCTGGATGAGATCGTAATACTTCTGCCTTTAAACACAGTCCTGATACATCAGAGTTGTTAATTGACCAAGACCACGTCTCATCTGTCATTTATACATTCATCCACCGTCTCTTCATCCATACACCAGCATATTGATCAACCTACCCATTCACCTCTCCATCTATTAATCCATCAATCTCTCCATCCACTTCTTCATCCATAAACATATCTGTCAACAATCCATCCATCCATTCATTTCTCTGTCCCTCTATCCATCCATCCATCCATCCATCCACACATTCATCAAGGCATCTGCTGTCCATTTACACAGACATATGACATCAATGTATTCATGTATCCATCTAAGTATGTATTGACCATCTTTCTCTTTATACATTTATCCTCCCAACTACTCACACACACCGGGCTCCTTTGACAGAATACAGTGCTACTGCTCTGAACACAAAATAGCCATGAGACAAAGTCTGAGAACAGAGCTCCAAACAGCTCCTGCCTCCTGTTCCTCTTCATTCAGGAAAGAGGATTTTAACACCACCCAAGGGTTTGGGTGTCCCCAGATGTCCAAATCTGTTTGGTTGGTTTCTTTGTTGGACAAAGGTGGAACAGGTTCTTGACATGTAGCTCAAGCTGGCCTGGAGCTTGTGTGTGTGTGTGTGTGTGTGTGTGTGTGTGTGTGTGTGTGTGTACACACGAGCATATATAGCATATATATATATATATATATCAGTATACCACATTTGTGCTTGGTACCTGAGAAAGAAGTTGGATTCACTGGGACTGGAGTTACAGACAGTTGTGAGTTACCAGGTGGGTGCTGGGAACCCAAGCCCACTTCTCTGGAAGCACAGCCAGTGCTTTTACTGCTGAGCTATCTCTCCAGTCCCTGGCTCAGAACCCTTGATTCTCCTGCCTCAGCATCCTGAGTACTGGGACCTCAGGCATTCAAACATTACACTTAGCGAGTTCTTTATGAGTTCTCCTGGATTGAGGCTTGAACCTCTTGGTGCTCAAACTGAGGTCAGGCTGTATCTTTACCTGGCATGAGTTGATTGTACAATGGTGTTTTGAAAGACCTTGAAACAGCTGCCAAGGAGTAAAGTTGTAGAATGGCATGAAAAGGGTCCCTCCTTCTCTGAGGAACTTAGAATGTGGATGATGCTGGGGCTGTCGAGGTTCCTGTGACACCACTAGAGGGGCCCAGGCTTCAGTGCCACTGCCTCACTTCCTGCCACCTGCCACACAGAGGGACAGCAGTAGATCACCTGCTCCAGGTTCACTGTCTGAATTGCTGGGTGTCTCAGGGCACCTGAAAAATGACAGCAGGAGAGAGAAGGGAGATTTTTCTGGAGACTGCAGAACATTGGACCTGAGGGTATTCAGGCTCCAAATCCATGGACCAAATCCCTCAGAGCCTGAGAGAACTTCAGCGCAGATGCAGGAGAGCAGGGGCGAGCCCAGAGCCATGCAAAGGTGGAAGGAAAAACAGGATAGAGTAGCTTTGTGGGTGCTAACCCATTGCCCAAGACCAGTCCCTGGAAGGAACCCCTAAATTTATGGCTCTATGTAGAAAAACATGCAATGCCTTGTATAGTCACAAGGGGGCCCAAACCTCAGAATACAGACTTCTCTCAGCACGTGGATGGTGTCTAGACTCACATACATGAAACTAAATGAAGCAAAGAATACCACATATGCCTCAGGGTTGTGAGAGTTGGGTCAGACTCATAGAAGTCACCTGCTCATGGGAACCTGTGACCACTAGAGATGAGGGGAAGGGCTGCACACACTGGCCATGCACAGCCAGCCCCTCTGCACTAGGAATTATGTTCCAGATTCCCAAACTCATATGCTGACATCCAGGGTCTCAAACTGTACTGCAGACAGGCTCGCTAAGGAGGTAACTGAGGGGCTGGGGAGATGGTTCAGTCAGTAAAGTGCTGAAGCCTTGCATCCACATAAAAAGCCAGTACATGTCTGCATCTGACTATAATTCCAACACTGGGGAAAGAGAGACAGGAGGATCCCTCTGATTCCCTGGCCAGCCAGCCTCACCTACGTGGTGAGCGCCAGTTAAGAGCACTTGTTCTTTCAGAGAACCTGAGTTTGGTTCCCAGGCACCTTGGGCTGTTCACAAACACATGAAATTCCAGTTCCTGAGGATCTCATGCCCTTTTCCAGCCTCTGCAGGTGTGCACCCTGCCCCGCCCCACACTGATGTGAAAAAAGAGGGGGGAAAAAGTGGGCAGCAATTGAGGAATGACAACTAAGGTTGACCTCTGACCCCCACACATGTGCTTAGGCACCCACGGCAATCAGGGTTTGTTAATGAAACAATTTAAAATAAACTGAAGAAAAGCTGTCTTTCTGGTCTAACACTATCTTAAAGGTATACAGTTTGGGCCCTACAATGTGGGGTGTTGTTGACCAGACACCCCTGGACAGTAAACAACATACCCAACTGTGTGTAATAGCCTGACATCTGAGACTCTTGGACTAGGCAACATAAAGCCCCTCTCTGAAACGGAATAGTGTGTGCACACACGTGGCTCACAGTGCCTGACTGGGACCCAGCATCTTACAACGAGAAGAGGGTCACGCTCATTCCCAGATGCTAGGCAAGAGACAGCTCAGCATGCCTGCTGCATACCCCTTGCAGAACAACAGGAAGATATTCATCAGCAGAGTGAGTCGAGTGGGCTCCCATCAGTGTCGGAGCCATGACCAGGGCCAGGTCTCCAGATCCTGGCCGCAACCCATCCAGAGGCCTGAGGCAGCACCGTGCGCCAATTACGGTAGTCAATTAATTTGTACTTAACGGCGATATTTTCTTTTACTGCACAGAACTGAAGGGCATAAAACACTGATTCCCCTTCTGGGGCTCGATCTTGCTCTCCACGCGGCCGTATTATTTAATAACTCCTCCATGTGCCCCAAGCCGCGTGGCAGGGGAGCCTCATGGGCCATTTCCCATTAGCAGTCTGTTGCAGAGGCCACTCTGGCTGCGCTGTTTACAGTCTGCCTCCCTCGCTGCTCCCGGAAGTTTCCATAAAACCAGATGTAAGGTAATCAAAGACCTCCCAGCCCCGAGCATCCCACTCCTAAAGGTTTCTGAGAGATTCTCCCTATGCTGGGGTTCCCCGCTCCAAAAGACTCTTAAACCACCCAAAAATCTCTCCCCAGCAAGACCAACTCCTCTGCCTCAGATACTGCGATCATTTGTCAAATATTTTATGGTCGATAATAATAAAAAAAAGTACCTTAGAGTCCCTGATACCTTTCAAGTGATATTCAGAGCCTTGGAGCAGGACCCTACAGCCCCACAATGGCTGCTCAGGGAAGCAGCTTGTTTCTCGGCCTCGGGTGGAGTGGGCAGCAGGCAGAGAGCCAGACTGAGTCCCATCTGCCTCTGAAGGCCTCAGGAATGTGGTCAACCTTTTCCTTCACTCATTCCCTCCATCTTCCTCCATTCAAACAGGGACCGACCAGGATACCAGCAACAGAGGCAGAATTCTAGAGCTTCAGGCAATCCCACCTCTCTGAAGGGTTGGCTCTTCAGGAAGTCTAAGGTGAGAGAGTCTGGAGCCCAATGTGAAGGAAGGCCAAGCTAAAGACCAGCCTTAGGGAAGCTGAGTTCAGCTCCTAGCCCATTTCTCTGCAGCTTTCCACACTGTCTGAGCTGGGTGGTGGAAACCAATGTTTTATATATTCATGCTGGGGATAGACCCCGGGGCCTTTGTACATGCCAAGCAAACACTCCACTAACTGAGCCACATCTCTTAACCCTCGAGGTTTTTTTTTTTTGGGGGGGGGGATGTTTCGAGACAGGGTTTCTCTGTGTAGCCCTGGCTGTCCTGGAACACTGTAGATCACTCTGTAGATCAGGCTGGCCTCGAACTCAGAAATCTGCTTGCCTCTGCCTCCCAAGTGCTGGGATTGAAGGCGTGCGACACCACTGCCCAGCTTCCCTCAAGTTTTTTTAATTTAACATTTGTTTTATTTGAATGACTATTTTGCCTGAATGTATGTTTGTGCCACTTGTGTGGCTGTTGGATCCTCTGGAGCTGGAGTTAGAGATGAACATGAGCCACCATGTAGGTACTGGGACTCAAACCTGTCCCTCTGCAAGAGCAACAAGTGTGCCTAACCACTGAGCCATCTCTCCAGCCCCAAGCCCTTGGAATTATGAGGTAGGGTCTACAGGGTAATCTAGGTTAGTCTAGAACATGTTACGTATCCTAGGCTGACCTTGAACTCACAATCTCCCTGCCTCTGCCTCCCAAGTCCTGGCATTACAGATGGGGACCACCATGCCCGATGAAAGGTGACGTTTGTTGTTCTTGGTGATGGTTTGTTTTTATGAAACTAGTCCTCGATATTTAGCTCAGGCTAGCCTCAAACTCACTATGTAGGCCACAAATTTATAACAATTCCCCTGTCTCAGTCTCCTGACTATGAGAATTCCAGGCCACCAACCATGTCAAGTGAAAAATTACATTTTAATCCAACAGTTATGCCACATACTTCAGTATACATACATCTCACTGCTCTTTGAGCTATCCTCATGGGTGCAGTCTTTGTGAGACAGCCATACCCTGTGTCTCTCTCACTGCCCCTGCAGATTACAGAAGGAAAATAGCTCAACCAGCTGATACCTACCCACGGGACACCACAAGCCAGGGAGAGCGGTGGGTTGGATCAGCTGGACACCAGCTCCCAGGCCTATGAGACTAAGAAATGAAACACACATCCACATATAGGCACATAGCTCAGCTTTGTCTCCTGGCTCATCTTAAACAGTCCCCTGCCATTGAATGGAGATGACAGTGTACCTCCTTAGTCTAATCAAGAGCCGTGGCTCCCCAAACCTCAGGATCCCAGAGGCCACTGTCAAGGAGAGTCAGGTGTGGGAGGCCACTACTCAAATCTCCCTGCCACCCGGTGCCTTCCATCATCATTGTGCGTCGTGAAGGGCGTCTACTGCAAACCATCAGTGTGCCCCGTGCTTAGAGGTCACCCACTGGATCTTTAAAAACTCAGCTATTTGTTCTGCTGTCCTAGCCTAGACCTCTCACTTCCCCTGACTTAGCTGACATATCTATCAGGGCCTGGTTTCTGATTGTGCCCAGCAGGAATGTCAAGTGCTACTGGCTACCCTGGCTGATCTTTCCTTTTTGCCCAGAAGACTGAGTCCTAATGCACCCCTGGGTTCTCGTCCCAAACAGCCCCACCCCACCTTGCTCTCTCTTCCAGAGTTCATTACCAGTGGAACGGACCTTTCTGGCATCGCTATGCCATCCAAGCTGGGCAAGGGGCTTTATACAGTACATGCCCAAACACATGTGTTGAAGGACTGGAGAGATAGCTAAGAGGTCGAGAGTGTGTGTGTGCTGTTCTTGCAGAATCTGAGTTTGGTTCCCAGCACCCAGGTCAGGCAGCTCACAACTGTCTGTAACTCTAGCTCCAGGGAATCAGACACTCTCCTCTGGCCTCTGTGAGCACCAATATTCACATGTGCATATCTATACAGCGATTTAAAGACATACATTAATCATTAAGAAAAAAAAAAGCTGGGCAGTGATAACTCACATCTTTAATCCCAGCACTAGGGAGGCAGGTGCTGGTGGGTCTCTGAGTTTGAGGCTAGCCTGGCCTACAGAGTTCCAGGACAACCAGGGATACATAGAGAAACCTTGTGTATCAAAATACAAAAAAAAAAAAGGTAAAAATAAATCTTTAGGACTGGAGAGCTAGCACAGTGGTTAATAGCACATACTGCTCTCGCAGAGAACTCTAGTGCTCTGAACTCAGAACTGTCCCTAACTTTAGCTCCAGGGAACCTGATGAGTTCTTCTGGACTCCAAAGGCACCTGCACTCATGTTCGAGCACACACACATGCACACATGCACACAGGTACATGCATGCACACGCACACACACATATGCATGTAAATGCAAACACACACACAGGATTAACAATAAAAGCAGCCGGGCACAGTGGTATATTCCTTTAAGCAGAGGCAAGTGGATCTCTATGAGACTGAGGCCAGACTGGTCTCCATAGTGAGTTCTAGGACAGCCAGGGCTGTGTAGAGAGATCCTATCACTAAATAAATAAATCTCATATTGACTGTATGAATGAGTGAGTGGGTGAACTAATGAAAGACTCATCTTCTGGTGGTCTGTCCGTCTGTCACCTCCTGGCCATGAACATCTTCATAAAGCTCTCCCCATTTCCCATTTCTAGCACCATTATCAAAGGTATTCTGGTTGTTTTGGATGAGAGAGTTTCACCATGTAACCCAGGCTAGCGTCAAAGCATGATCCTTTTGCCTCTGGCTCACAGTTGATGAGATTCCAAGCATGGGCCACCACCTACAGATGATCAGGAATCTTCCTTATCCCCCCCCAATTCCTGTCCACTGTGGAATACTGGAGGTGGCCCCAGTGTCCTTGGAAACATAGGCAGTCACCAACGGACGTGGAGAGCTTGACAGGATGCTAGTCCAAGGAGCCCAGGAGAGAGGGGTGCCCCCATAGGGGTAAGATCAGCTTTCCTTACCAGACAAGAATGACAATTTGGAGAAAATGCTGCTTCAAATTCCTAAAGTGGTGAGGGCGGAAATGTCTATGCAAGAACCGGTCCCTGCTGGCTCGCTATTGTACATGCACCTGCTAACATTTTTAAAGCCGGGACTTTATAGAAAGGACATTTTGATCGCTTCTGAAGTTTGCTGAGCAATTCCCCTTTCTCTCTCAGGCATAGGGTCTTTGTGCTGAAAATTTCCCTTGCGGCTGCCTACAAGCACCAGCAGCCGGCGCCGATGCTGGCGGGCACAGACACAGCCGCGGCCTCGTTGGCAGGCTCTGCTCGGCTTGCAGGTGCCGAGCTGTGGAAATGGAAGCTGGAGAGTGAATAACAGCTAGCACCTGTGCTGAGCACGCATGCATACCGAAGGAGGAGGATGCCACCCGTGGCGCCTGCTAACAAACTGAGATGATGTTCAATGCTGGTGGCAGAGGTAGGGCAGGCATTCCCTCAGGTGGCCCTGGACCACCCTAGGGTATGCTGGTCTGCAGAGGGCCAGGGATGGTAGGACAGGCCTTGGTTTTGTGTCCCACGAGAATCCCTCACTCATTCCAGGCCCCAGTTGGCAGCTGTCCACTCAGCCCTGCCCTCAGGCTTGCAGCCCAGAGTTGACAGGAACAGGTGGTGGGCAGCTTGCTTCATGCTGTCCATGCAGACAGGCAGCAACACAAGGGGGATGAGGTCACAGCATGCCTGGTGCCTCTCTGGGGTATGGAATCCTGAGAGTCTGGGGTATTCCTCACTCCCTCTGATCAAGGCCTCAAAAGACCCTTACTTCAGAGAAAGACCTGAATGCGAAACTCACACATCTCTGGGGGCCCAGGCTTCTACTTCACTGACACTGAGCAGGAGTGAGTAGCTGTGAGCAGTGGCCTTAAGGAAGGTACCATCATGAAAGTGACAGTCACTTCAGTGTATGACCCAGGAACACAGTGACATGAGGAGATGTCACCATCACAGAGCCCTCTCTGGGGGGCTGTTAGAGAATCCTAACACAGCAGTTGGGGGTCATATAATCTACATCTTCGATAGCAATAATGGGGAAAGGTGAGATGTGGGCCTGCACAGAGGACACGGCAGGAAACTGTCCTGAGAAAGAATGCCTGCAGAGGACTGGAGATTAGTGGTAAAGTACTTTTCCACAGACACAAGGTCCGGTGTTCAAATCCCCAGAACTCACAAAAAGCCAGGGAAGGAGTCAGGCATGGTAGCCATGTCACCACATCACAAAGAGAGACAGGTTCTTTTCCAGGCAACTCAAAGCCATCCTGGGTCCAGTGTGAGCCATATCTGTCCTCCAAGAACTTATAGGTTAAGGCAGAAGGATAGTCAAGTCCGGCCCTCCCCCAGCTACACAGCAAGGCTAAACAAAACAAAACAAAGCAAAAACCAAAAATACCCTAACTTCCCAGGGTCCGGAAAGATGGCCCAGTCAGTGAAGGTGCTTGCCACCAAACCTAACATTGTAACTTCCATTCCCAGGGCTGATAGAGTGGAGAGAGAGAAAATGACTTCTTCAAGTAGTTCTCTGACCTTCACACTGCCATCATACACACACACACACACACACACACACACAAATAAATAAATAAATAAATAAATAAATAAATAAATAAAATGTGAAGTTTCAAACTAAATATTTGCACATATATAATAGGACCTGTTTTTTTTAAGTATTTTACTTTTGTGTTTAAATTTAATTATATGTATATGTGTAGTGGGGAGTATGTGTACATATGAGTGCAGATGTCCGAGAAGATATCAAATCCCCTGGAGCCGGAGTTACAGGTGATTATGAGCATCCCATTGGAGATGCTAGCTACTGAACCCACGTAGAACACTAAATGCTCTTCACTGCTGAGCTGTCTCTCCATTCCTCATGATCTCTTTTTTAAGTTGTTTGTTTTTGTTTTGTTTTGTTTTGTTTTGTTTCTGAGACTGGGTTTTCCCGTGTAGCCCTGGCTGTCCTGGAACTCACTCTGTAGACCAGGCTGGCCTCGAACTCAGAAATCCTCTTGCCTCTACCTCCCAGGTGCTGGGATTAAAGACATGAGCCACCACTGCCCGACACGATCCTATTTTTAACCTTACAAAATTCTTCTATTCTCACGACTACACACATACACACACACACACATACACACACACACACATACACACACACACACACACACACACACACTGAGAACTACAATACATCATCGTTCAAATGTGTCAGGAAGCCTGGGGAGGTCCCTGTGGTCATTCTCTGAGCTGTTCTTTAATAGGCTCTGCTGGGAGACACTGCACTAGCCGGTGTCTGCTCCTGTGGGGCTGACAGTGTCGTGGGTGTGGGAAAACTGAAAGAAAGACACTAGGTAAGTGTATATGGACAGCTGTGTTAAGTGCCAAGAGGGGAATACAGCCTGTGATAAGGGGACAGTTGGAAGGCAGTCAGGGTGAGCAACCTGGAGGAGGCATAAGTTGAGTGCTGATGCCCTATCTTCCCCACAGCAGGCTCAACACACCCAAGACAAAAATCTGCCAACAGACTTTGGGCACCATAGCTTGGGCTAGCACCACATGAGTGCACCATCTTCACTCACAGAATAAACAGAGATGAAGATAATTAGCTGAAATAGGCCCAGCTCAGAGAGACTAGAGGGCACTTCTAAATGCTCAAGAAGTCTGGGAAGCCTTCTGGAGGGGGTGATGCCTGAGTGGGATGTTGAAGAGGAATTTTGCCATTTAGGAAAGGCATTCCAGGCAGAGAACAAGTCCCAGAAGGAGGCAAGAGCTGAGGCTGGAGAGTCTGGAAGGAGTCAGAAGCAAGTCATAAAAGAGAAGACATGTATGCTCTCAAGAATAGACTCCATCCAGGGAGCAAAGGGGAGCCACTGAAGGTGTTAGGCAGGCTATGATAGGCTTATTCTTTAGGAAGATCTTTCTTCTCTGATGAAAGAAACATGGAGAATGGTGAATTGGGGGAAAGGGCAGAAGATGTCATGAGGTTTACCCCAGTGTCCCAGTGAAGGATGCTATCTGTTTTCAGAAGCATCAGGAACAAGAGGAGAGGAGAGGCAACCATAAAACCTTCGATCCTTGAGGGGAAATGAAAAGGAGGAGGTATGGGCAACACCCTATTCTCTTGACTACTCCATATCTGTGACCACCCTAGGGTGATCTTAGGCCAAATGAACACTCCAAGTCCTAAATGAGCATATGATCCAACCCTGACCAATCGGACAGCAGGTGACCCAGCCAGACAAATGGATGCCAAGCCTAGACTTCTGTTGGGATACTTGAATGTCCTTGCTCCCTCCTTGGGAGGACCTAACAGACAGGAAGATCAAGAAATTGATCCAGTCAAGGACCATGATTGGGAACCAGACACACTTGAAGATACCCCCACACACATAGACACACATGTACACATACACACACACACACACACACACACACACACACACACAAAAAAAAAAAAACTCAGAAAAACATGTGTCAGGAGATCTACTTTTGCTTTTGATGAATTCAGCACAGAAGTTGGTAGGAGACAAAGCCTGAGTCCAGTCCCATCCCTGACACCAGTCCTCCCAGAGCCTTCGGTATCTCTTGGGCTCACAAGACATCGGAAGCACCAGCACCATGTCAGTGTCTACAGCAGGTGCAGGAAACACCATGTTGGAGTCTAAAGTAGGTGCAGGGATCCTACTGAGATATCTCGGGAGGGAGAGAAAGAAGTCTGTGGATACTTGCGTTAGGCCTTGAGCGTGATGTTGATTGATAAAGATGGATGTTGGGCGAGGCCAGAAGAAAAAGCTAATAGCCTAAAAGAGAGCTAAGACTCAAGAATTCCCTAGTTAGGGCTGGAGAGATGGCTCAGCGGTTAAGAGCACTGACTGCTCTTCCAGACATCCTGAGTTCAATTCCCAGCAACCACATGGTGGCTCACAACCATCTGTAATGGAAACTGATGCCTTCTTCTGGTGTGTCTGAAGACAGCTACAGTATACTCATAAATAAATAAATAAATAAATAAATAAATAAATAAATAAATAAATCTTTAAAAAAAAAAAAAGAAACAAAAAGCCGGGCGGTGGTGGCGCGCGCCTTTAATCCCAGCCAGCGCTCGGGAGGCAGAGGCAGGCGGATTTCTGAGTTCGAGGCCAGCCTGGTCTACAAAGTGAGTTCCAGGACAGCCATGGCTACACAGAGAAACCCTGTCTCGGGAAAAAAAAAAAAAATCCCTAGTTCTCAAGAAGCCCAGGATGTTGCAGGAACACCTGATGCCCTGGAGGGATTGACAAACCTCCCACAGAGTAAACACCACTCACTCTTCCCTCACCCATGCAGGAGCACCACTCGCCAAAATCCTGCATCCCTCTAGGAGAAACCAACCCAAACCCCCTTATAAGGCCTCAAGAAGGCTACAAATAGATGATCCACCTCCTCTCTCTTGTAAGTATGTCTGACTCCAGGGCATTCCCCATGCCCAACTTTGGTCAAGCTGCCATCTTGCCTGCTTGGCCTACTGCCTCCACAGATGGAATCCCCCACCATGCACCCCATATACTTCCAGCTCCTCTCATCTCAGTGACCTTTAAGCCTGAAAATCAGATGACTCACCCTCTTCCTTCAACCCCCGCCCCTAGGTGTCTAGGCACAATTAAAAAAAACTCTTAACTCCCAGTTCAGCCTGTGTGCCCTGTCGGCCTCTCCAGCCTTGCTCTGGCTAGCCTGGACACTCAAGCATTCCTGCCTCTGGGCCTTTGCACATACAATCTTCTGAGTCTGGAATACTTATCCCAACTTGGCTTTTTTGTTTCTTACTTTGTTTCTTTGTTTCTTCCTTTTTTTCTTTGTTCCTGGATTTGCCTCATGCCTCAGGTCATAGGTCAAATGTAGCCTCTTGTGAAAGGTTCGTCTAAGGCACTGTTATCTGAGGAAACCGCCCTGCTGTATTGACTCTGTAATCCATTATCCAGTCATTTACTAGTGAGTTCTAAAGGCTACTGGAATCATTTTATCTTTTTTTTTTTCTTTTGGTTTTTCGAGACAGGGTTTCTCTATGTAGCCCTGCCTGTCCTGGAACTCACTCTGTAGATCAGGCTGGCCTTGAACTCAGAAATCCGCCTGCTTCTGCCTCCCAAGTGCTGGGATTAAAGCCATGCGCCACCACCACCCGGCTCATTTTATCTTTTTCATGTGTTAGCTGGCTTCCTTATGATCTGACCCATCTTTTGTCTTGAGAACAGATCTCTGTCTGTCTTGACTAGGAAGCAGTCCTAGGCTTGTAGGAGGAATCTGGACATTGAGGAAGGGAGAGATCAGCAGGCCCTGGTTGTGGCAATGGGGTATGTGTGGGAGGGTACACAGGAGAGCTAGCTCCATTTCTGCTTGCCCAGGGCTCTTCAGATGAGAGGCTCTGTGGGCCTCTATCATCTCTTGCAGCACATTCACGCCATATGGCTGGCAGCGGCTAAATTACACAGGCTCTAACTTGGAGCGTTCTTGCTTTTGTGTGTTAATAACATAAAGATGGAACGTAGCTTGCCACACATTTTGTGTTTGCTAACTATCTATATGTATATAAAACAGACTTCAGTGTTACCAGCCAACCCACTTGTGAAGTGAAAGGAAAACAGCAATTAGTGAAGGAGGGAGGGAGGGAGGAGACCAGAGACAGACTGCATGAGATCTACGGCAGGTACGGGGAGTGTGTCCTAGAACCAGGAAGAAAGTCCCAGAACAGGTCACAGTGAGGAGGAGGAAGAGGAGGAAGAAGAGGTGGAGGAAGAAGAGGAGGAGGAGGAGGAGGAGAGGGAAGAGGAGAAGAGAGAGGAAGAGGAGGAAGAAGAGGAGGAGGAAGAAGAGGAGGAGGAAGAAGAGAAGGAAGAAGAGGAGGGAGGAGGGGAAGGAAGAGGAGAGGGGGAGAGAGGAAGGGGAAGAGAAGTAAAGAGAAGAGGAAGAAAAGGACAGGGAGGAGGAAGAAGAGGAGAGGGAGGAAGAGAGGGAGGAGGAAAGAGAAGAAGAGGAGAAGGAAGGAGAGGAGGAGAGGAAGAAGGAAAGGGAGGAGAAGAAGGAGGAGAGAGGAAGAGGAAGGAAAGAGGAGTAAAGAGGGGAGGAAGAGGAGGAAGAAGAGAGGAAGGAGGAGAGGGAGGAGGAGGAAGAGGAGGAAAAAGGAGAGGAGTGGTAGGAAGAGAGAGATGGGGAGGAAGAGAGGGAGGAGGAGAGAGGAAGAGAAGGAAGAAGAGGAGGAGAGGGAGGAGAGATGTGGATGAGGAGAAAAAGAGGAGTAAAGGGAGGAAGAAGAAGAGGAGGAGGATAAGGAAGAGGAGGAGACCCCAGGGCAGGAGCCAGTTTCTCCATAAACACAGCCTGGGGGCACCTGAGATTTGGGGCCTCAACCTGGATCTGCCTTAGTCTCTTCCCTGCAATGCTCTTTCAGCTGGCTCCACCTAGGACCCTATTCACTCATGCCCTTCATTCAGATGTGCCAGGTTATTAGCATAGACGTTTCTGTAGCCCTAGCACTAGAGCTGAGGCAGGAGGATTGAAAGTTTGAAGTTTCTTTGGGCTTCACAATGAGACCCTGAAGTACTAGTAGCAGTAGTGGAAACGATAAACAGCAGTGATATAAAGACGGGTATCGTCTATGTAGCACACACAGACAGCTTCCTTCAGACAGGAAAACCAAACAAGGAAACAAATGCCTGACTCTTTATACAATGTCTCAAGTGCTCTGAAGAGCAAGACTATGGAGGTTAGGCAAAAACATGCAGCATATAGTCCTCCACATGAGCTATGTTTTGAGGCAACCAAACAGCTCTGGGAATTTTCCTTCCAGAAGACTCGAGAGAGCACACTGCAGGACACCCAAATGGGATGAGAACCTGACAGACACAGCTTAGCCTCACTGGGCATAGAACTGACAGAGAGCAGAAGGCTTATAGGCTGCTCCATAATTGCCTCTAAGTTCCCCACAGGCTCTGAATTCCGCGCTCCTTGTCTGCATCAGGGTGGATGCTTTCCACACACTGTCGCCCTGGAGATGCCTCTAATGTAGAAGAAACTAAAAAAAAAATTGCAAAACCTCATCCGACAACTGATTCAAGAGAATTCAAGATAAACACTTGAGAGGCTGACACAGAGGCGTTGCCGGTCTGAGAGCAGCCTGGGGTACAAAGAAGAAAACAAGAACATGGCGCAAACAAATCTAATCCATACGCACTATTGGAGAAGATCTTCCTAAGAAGGCTGTGAGTTTGGGGAAAGGACTTAGTGGACAAACTGCTCAATGCAAGCATGGTGTGAGTCTGGATCCCCAGAGCCAGATAAAAAGCTGGACGTGACAGAGGCAGAGAGAAGAGGATTCTGGGGGTTCTATAGCCAGCCAGTCTGTGAGCTCCACATTTATTAACTCTGTCTCAAGTAACTAAGGTGGAAAGGGAGGAAAGATGGCCCAACAGTTCCTAGCACTTGCTGCCCTTGCAGAGGAGTGGATTCAGTTCCCAGTGCCCACAGGACAGCTCACACACCTCTGTATCTTCTGTGGGATCTGGTGCCCTCTTCTGGCCTCCATGGGTACCAGATGTGTGTGGTATACATACACATAAAAATAAGATAAAGAGGATAAAAGTAGACACGTGATGGCAACCTCTGGCTTCCACATGCAACTACACACATGTGTGCATACACATGCCACATATAGAAAAGAAAGAAGGGAAGAAAAAAATTACAGTGCAATAACTATAATACCAAGAGAAGAGAGGAAGGAGGGTGGGGAAGGAGGGACAGAAGAAAGGAGTATGGGAAGGAAGGAGGGAGAGAGAAAGGGAAGGATGGAGAATGGGAAGGAAGGAGGGAAAAAAGAAAGGGAGGGAGGATAGGAAGAAGGAAAGGAGGGAGAGACTGATCAGTATGGAGTTGGGTCTTCATCTTCAAGGTACTTGCCTAGGATCCGCCAGAGCTGAGGATGTGATTCAGCCATAGGATATTAGGGCTGGCAAGTGGCTCAGTGGTTGAGCACTTACCTGGCATACTCAAGGTCCTGGGTTCTAGTCAAAGAGTCATTCAATCAATTTATACCTTTGTCTTCATCTTCTTACTCCAGACGGGATACAGGATGTCACCGAGTACTCCAGGCTACATTTTTAAAGATGTTTACATTTTATTTGTGTGTGTGTGGGGGGGGTGTTTTGCCTCCATACATATCCATGTGCGGCACACCCATGTCTAGTGCCATGGACCCCCTGACACTAGAGTTACAGACAGCTGTGAGCTGCCGTGCAGGTGATGGGAATTGAACCCAGATCTTCCGGCAGAGTAGTCAGTGCTTCTAACTGCTGAGCCATCTCTCCAGCTCCAAGGCTAGATTTTTTTTTTTTTAACTCAAGATCTTTCTGCTTCAGCCTCGTCAGTCCTGTAATTCAGGTGTGTGCTATCATGCCTGGGTTTTTTTTTTTGGTATTTTATTCATACTATGGTTATGTACAAACACTCATACTTTTAAAAAAAATAAAAAAGAAAGAAATGCCTGCTCAAGCATGTAAAAGTGAAATGATGTCGTATTTGGAATCTGTCTTAAAATAGTTAGCCAAGGGAGTGGGCACTGACTTAATGAGGTAGAAAAGCAATTTTTGTGATTTTTGTTGTTTTTGTTCTGTTTTGTTTTGCTTCAAGGTAGTGTCTCACTATATAGCTCTGGTTGTCCAAGAGCTCACAATGTAGACCAGGCTGGCCTTGAATTCACAGAGATCCACCTGCCTCTGCCTCTCAGGTGCTGCTGTTTAAAGCATTTACTACTAGGGCTGGCAGACAAGCAAATGTTTAATTACTAAGGATATGGGTAAGGAAAGCTGTGGATGCTCATCACACTATCGGCTCTCTGTGCCTGCATTTTGGAATATTCTTATACTTACAAAGTAGGGTGCTGTAAGCAAAATGGTGACACGTAAAACCAAAAATAACAGCCTGAGATAGAGACAAGTTCAGAGAGTATGGCCAAGAATGAGTGACCTCATCGGAAGGGGCCAGTCTCTGAAAAGAGAGGGAAGACGGGAATGGTGGGGGTGAAGAACAGGTGCAAACCCCTTTAGGCAGCCACTGGCTTGAGAAAGGGCAGGGAGCCAGGCAGGGAGAATAGAGCAGAGGGATTCTGGGAGAAGAGGGCTCTGCCTGCCAGGCTGCCTCCCCAGGGAGGGACATGACTGCTCTAAAGCAGCTGGAAGTTGTCCCTCAATGTTGGAGTGGGGGAAGGTGGGTTACTTCTGAAAAGGATGATCCCGAATGTTGGGTAACAGGCATCGAAGCTGGTGGCAAGGATAGCCATTAAAGCAGGAAGGCAGTGTGACCTTCCAGTCAGACTGTGGCTTTGGCCTATGAGGGCAGCAAAGGAAGAGAAAAGCTAACAGACTAGGACTGTTTGGGAGGCTGAGAGCCAATGGGACATGCTGGTGTATGTGTGCTGTGTAGGGTTTGAGGGAAGGGGAAAGCAAGGCCAAATGTCAAGTTTGAGCTTTGAGCAGGTAGATGAATGACTGGCACGGCATTTCCTGTGTAAGGATAAGGGAGTGCAGACCGGTGGGGAGATCCATCCGTCAACATTGGAATGTTTTATTAGATTTGCTTAGAGGCAAGTGGAGATGTGTAGTGGGTGTGGCTGAGGCAGGGTTTAGGGCATCAGGAGCTCCTGCAGAAGAAGTTATGGGAACTTCGGATATCAGTGAAGTTTCTGAAACTGATATTTTCTAAAAAGAGATAGCTGGGAGGTGGTGGCACACACCTTTAACCCCAGCACCTGAGAAGCAGAGGCAGGCAGACCACTGAGTTTGAGGTCGGCTTGGCTTACAGTTGCAGGACAGCCAGGACTACACATAGAAACCCTGTCTCAAAACACCAGAGAGAGAGAGAGAGAGAGAGAGAGAGAGAGAGAGAGAGAGAGAGAGAGAAAGAGAGAGAGGAGAGAGAGAGAGAGAGAGAG
>NW_021620800.1:256532-300413 GCF_004785775.1 Grammomys surdaster
GAGAGAGAGAGAGAGAGAGAGAGAGAGAGAGAGAGGGAGAGAGGGCATGTACCTCAAACCCTAGCACTTGGGAGGCTGTGATCTTGGGTTAAAAGAGGCTACATAATGAGACGAGACTCCATCAAAATAACATAAAAATTAAAAAAGAAAACATTATTTTTTTAATGAGGAAGATCAGGGAACTGTAAAAATATCAACCAGGAGTTTGGAAAGAGGTCCCACAAGCTGTGAGCATCGAGGAAAAGGACCACATCCACTGTGCCAGAGAGGGCTGCAAAGGTCCCCTCCCAGGCTAGTGAGGCAAAGGCAGTGTGAATGTGTAAGTTTGTCCAGATGATATAACAAATGAGCCAAGTAGCTCCCACCACCAGAAGACTTGTTTCTTACAGGTATGTAAGCTGAGAAGCCACAATCAAGGTGCCTGTGGATGCTGTGTCCAGAGAGGGCTTACTTTCTGGTCCATGGACCTGTTTTCTTTCTCTGTCCTCACATGGAGGAGGGGCTGAGGGGACTTTCTCAAGTCTCTTTCCTGAGGGCTTTAAAAATATTTTAAAATTTTATATGTGTGGGTGTTTTGCTTTCGTAAGTATCTATCTGTACACTATGAGCCCATGGGCTTAGAAAGCTGGATGAGGCCAGGCAGTGGTGGTGCACGCCTTTAATCCCAGCACTTGGGAGGGAGAGGCAGGTGGATTTCTGAGTTTGAGGCTAGCCTGGTCTACAGAGTGAGTTCCAGAACAGCCAGGCTTACACAGAGAAACCCTGTCTCAACAACCACCCCACCCCCGCAAAAAAAAAAAAAAGAGAGAGAGAGAGAGAGCCGGATGAGGGTGTGAGATCACCTACGATCAGAGTTTCAGACATTATAAGCTGTCACGTGGATGCTAGGAATCAAACCCAGGTCCCCTGAAAGTGCAGCAAGTACTCCTACTCATTGAGCCATTTCTCCAGTCCTCAAGATTTATTTATTTTTATTTTATGTATCTGAATGTTTTCCAGCAGATATGTCTGTGCACTAGGTGCTTGCCATGGAGACCAAAAGAAGGTGTCAGATTCCCCTGGAACTGGAGTTACAGATGGTATGAATAGGTACTGGGAACTGAACCCAGGTCCACTGAGCCATCTCTTCAGTCCCATGTGTTTTGTTAATGGGGTGTCACTATGTAGCCAGTCTAGTCACTCATTCCTGATATTATGTAGCTCAGGCTAGTCACTCATTACTGATACTATGTAGCCCAGGCTAGTTGAGTATTCATGATACTCATGCCTAAGTTTGAGTGTTAGGATGACAGGTGCATACCACCATGGTTGTGGTGGCTATTCCTGGTTGTCAACTTGACTATATCAGGAATGAACTACAATCCAGAATTGGAAGGCTCACTTGTGATCCAGATCTTGAGGCATAGTAGTTATAAAAAGCTTAGGCCAGGCAAGGTAGTACATGCCTTTAATCCCAGGAGACCAAGGCAAGGAGATCTCTGAGTTCAAGGTCACCTGGGGCAAAGCAAGTCTCAGATCCAGGTGTGCTGGTATACACCTTTAATCTGGGCCACATCTTCTGCTGGAGACCTACATAAGGACATTGGAAGAAGGAAGATTCTTCTTCACCTGTTTGCCTTGTGGGACTGAACAACTGCTAGATCCTTGAGCTTCCATTCACAGCTGCTGCTGACCATTGTTGGGGAGTTGGACTACAAACTGTAAGTCATCAACAAGTTTCCTTACTATATAGAGACTACCCATAAGTAGAGAACCCTGACTAATACAATGGTCAACCTTGCCTGTGTCCTTCTTACTGTTTGGTTGTGGATGATTGCTTCTTCTTCTTCTTGCCATGGAATCTTAAGGGCAGGATGCTTGGATCACCTTCATGCCCTCAGGACAGAAGTCATCTTGTCTAACAAGCACTCTGTGAGAGAAGACCTGTGGCCCAAAGCAATGACACAATCACCAAGGCTCTTCTGGCACTTGGGAGGCAGAGGCAGGCGGATTTCTGAGTTCGAGGCCAGCCTGGTACACAGAGTGAGTTCCAGGACAGCCAGGGCTATACAGAGAAACCCTGTCTCGAAAAACAAAACAAAACAAAAAAAAACAAAACAAAAGAAGAAGAAGAAAAAGAAATGCGGGTAACAGTCCCCAATATAAGACATAAATTCTTGGGCTGGAGAGATGGCTCAGTGGTTAAGAGCACTGACTGCTCTTCCCAAGGACCTGAGTTCAATTCCCAGAAACCACATGGTGGCTGATAACCATCTGTAATGGCATCTGATGCCATCTTCTGGTGTGTCTGAAAACAGCTACAGTGTACTCATACATAAAATAAATAAATACATCCTTAAAAAAAAAAAGAAAGAAATTCTTGGATCTCCCTTCCAGAAGAAGACATAACTAGTGATCCAAAAGAAGAAGAAGGAAGAGGAGGGAGGAGGGGAAGAAGAAGAAGAAGAAGAAGAAGAAGAAGAAGAAGAAGAAGAAGAAGAAGAAGAAGAAGAAGAAGAAGAAGAAGTGGTGGTGAAGCGATTCCCCAGGTTATAATAGGAATGCAGGAGCTGAGAGACACAAGGACAGTCCTCTCTAGCAGTGGGGACAGTTATGTGGGGATTCAGGAGCCCACCATACCATCCACCATGCCAGTGCCACCTTGTGTAGGACACCTTCTTCAGTGTTCTCATTCAGCCTCACTCTGCCTCTGGGATCTCCACCTCCTGTCCCCCTCCCATCGCTGGCCCTTTCCCTTAGGCCCAGACGAGAATAACTGGTTTTGTGGGGTCTGTTTCATTTTGAGATGGGGGGTCTCAATATATAACCCAGACCAGTCTTGAACTCATGACCATCCTGTTTCAGACTCCTGAGCACTGTGGTTGTAGACACAGATGCTCCCATTACTGCTGACGATGATCATTTGTGGCGTTAGGGATGGAACCCCAGCTATGAGAGCACTGTGCCGCTGAGCTGCGTCTCAAGCCCCTTCACATTTTGTTTATTTTGAGATAGGGCCTCACTATGTATCCTAACAAGGTCGGTTTGAACACACAAGGAACAGTCTGTTTCAGCCTCCTGAGTGCTGGGATTAAAGGCATGTGCCACCATGCCCAGTCTACAATTTTGTTTTGTTTTTAACCCTAGATTTTCGTATCTTTAACTATGTGCAGGTGAGCAGGTCTGTGTTGAGGTACATGCAGGTGATTGCTAGTGGCAACGGACAGATGCCATAGGTGTCAGGCATCCCTGGAGCTGGAGAGACCCCCAGGACCCAGAATGTTTGTGAGCTGCCCTACATAGATGCTGGGAATTGAACACGGTCCCTCTACAGGAGCAGTGTCTGCTCCTAAGCACTGAGCCACCCTCACAGTCTTAAGGACTTTCCTATTATATGATCATTATCTCTGTCCAACCACATCTCTTTCCCTCTTGTCCTACTGGAATTTGGTCCCCATTAAACAACAGCTTGCCTCTCTCCTCTCCCCAGGCACGGGCAGCCAGCACTCTACTTTCTGTGCCTGTGAGTGTGTGTGCTCCAGGAACCTGTGTTAAGTGGCATCTCACGATCACCTCTTGCATTAAACGGCTTGAAACAGGCAGCAAGCTCTGCTTGGGTATGTCTGCTTTAGACATAAACATCTTGATGCTTCCCTTTTCTTGAATCTATGGATGCTGGCTTTCCATTTAGGGCAGAGACAGGAGGTTTTCCTTTGCAAACACATGGACTAAAGTGGGAAATATAATTTGTAGTAAGAGGTCAAAGGTGGAGAGGCCCTCGGAACCCAGAACTGAGGGTGGAAGAGGGAGGGGGGGGAAGCCTTGCCCTCACATGTGGAATAGCCTTTGTGTCGCTAACACAAGTAAAAGAATGTACTGGGTACTGAACTCCACCCCCACCCCCTACCCCCGGGGGCCTCCCTGGGCTTCCTATCACCTCCTGGAAAGGCATCCTGAAGCATATCCCTTTGTCCTCTATCCATTCATTTATCCATCTATTTGCACAGCCAAGCCAGGTTTCCAGAGTCTGGGCTGGGGTCTGAGCACACTCAGGAGCAGGCCTAGTTGTTTCTAGTCTCACCTTCCTCCATGCTTTCTTCCTGTAATCTCAATCCTCCACCACCACCCACCCCCTCCAGGCTCTGAGTCAGCTTGAATTCCTGCCTAGGTGGAGTTTCAAAGCCAGACAAGCAAAGAGACCAGGTTGGTCCCTAAATTAGGAATAAAGATATGGGGCAAAATGATGATCATAGCAATACTAATAGAAGTAATAAATAACGACGGTGATTTGAAACGAAGAAGCTTTCCACACAGGGAGCTTCCTGCAGTTGTTGTGCACAGATGTGGGCTCAACTTTGCCAAATTATGCCGTTGTCCCACAAGTCGGAAACCCTCACGAATACAGGAATTCACATTTTTGCTGTTTTTCAGTGGGCTGTGAGCACCTGTCTGTGTGTAACTTCTGTTGGTTGCCAGGCTGTGATTGTAAGTGGATTCCAGTGTGACAGATGACAGTGACTGAGGGATGTTAATGTACTTAGACCTGGCACCAACAGAGGAATGTGTTCCTGGCTCTGCCGACCTAGTGGATGAGGACCACTGCCTTGGGGACTCTGAGGCTTGCTGCGAAGCCTGACCAACTGCCCATTCTCTCACTCACTCATGACAACCATGATTTGCCGTGGCATAAGATAAGAAACCCAATCCCAACTAGCTAAGTCAGTACATGAAAATAATTGATTGGTTCCAGCATTCAGGAAGTTCCCAGTAATCCAGCCTTAAGCTTGATTGGACACAGGGACTCAACAAATCGGAAACCTGTCTCCCAGCACCCCCCGGCTCTGCTCTCCAGGAAGAGTTTTCCTCCAAAGCAGGTCAACTTATGTGGCAAGATGGCCTCGTGGCTGCAAGCCCACTTCCAGTCAGCCTAGCAACTCCTAAGGAATGTCATTGGCTCTACTTGGGCCACAGGCCTGTGCATAAACCAATCGCACAACCAGGAATGTGGTGCTCTGATTGGCCAAGGCCCTGTCTCCCATCAAAGTGCCTCAGAGGGTGGTGCTTAGAGAAAAATGTTGATCTCTGACCAGAAGTGAGAGCCGAGCCTTCTCCCTCAAGCCCCACCTCTGTTCTGCAGCTGTGTCTGTCTTCAGACAACCCAAAATGGGGAGATTTTACTGAAAGCTGGGGATGTGGAGGTCGGACACAGAACAAAGCACCCTTGTGCCTTTGCCGTGCTGAGGCAGTAAGTGCTTGCAGCATGTATGCCCCTTATACCCGACATGCTTACACACCCTCACTTCTTGAAGTGTCTGCAAATTAGCCTCTGATCCTGGTAAGCCAGAGCTTAGCTCAGAGTCCACACTTGTCAGCTGCCACCTCTCTTCTATGTGACTCTAAGCTAAAAGGGGGATTTTATTTTTCCTAGGAATTTTTCATCGATCCTAGCTTCCCATGTAAGGTAGCATTGACTGGATGTGCTCCCTGATACAACAGAGTTAGGACCAACCACTGTTACAGTCTTCCCACTGTGGGGCTCACTGTAACAGCGTGGGCTCGGGAGGCACAGCAAGTAAGCCTTGGGAGCAATTTGGGGCCTTACTTTTCCTGGGCAGACTTCTCCAAGAGCAGGGCCTCTTAACTTCCTATTCATCCACATTTAAGGTGGGCTGGAGACATACCTCAGTGGTGAGGCTGCTTAGCATATTATACAAGGCTCTGGGTTCCAGTGCAAGCACCATCACACACACACACACACACACACACACACACAGAGAGAGAGAGAGAGAGAGAGAGAGAGAGAGACTAAGACAGAGGCAGACACAAACACAGAGAGACAGACAGAGACAGTGAGACAGCAACAGACACAGACAGACACACAAACCCACACACAGAGAGGCAGCAAGACAGAGACAGCTTCAGACAGACAGACACACACACACACACACACAGACACACACATACACGCACACAGTGGGGGTGCTTTTAGGAGATGCTGAAAGTTTCCTCTCTGAAGCTTGTCCAAGGCCCCCATGTTAGAATAGTGTATTTTTTTGGTCTTCCTTCTCTGTAAATCTTATATCCTGGCTTCTATGTGCACTTCTCTACCATGATCAAGGCCAGGGTCATACATGAAGCTAAACCAAGACCTCCAACTTGCCTTGTTAATAGTGAACATATCTGGCTCACTTATTGTGTCAGACACTATTGAAAGAGTTTCGCAGGCATGGGGATCTTGATCTTCCTGGCAGCTCTAGGAGCCTGGAAAGTTAGAATCACACCCATTTTCCAGATAGCCATGGAGCACAGGAGTCTTCGAACAATTCAAAAGACGAATGGCAGGGAGAGGTGTTACCCATGCTACACAGCAGCTGGGTCATGCCTCTAAGACAATGTGGGAGGGCTGTTTCCATAGTCACCCCCTCAAGGCTGTGTTAGCTCTTAGGTGCTCTGGAGCCCATGTAGGGACAAAAGAAAAATGAACCTGTGCCTCAAAGCCAACTATGCCAGATGAGGGGCCACCAGTGAGTTCCAAAGGCTTCAAGCTGCACTGCAGAGCTTTCCCTAGCCTTGGGCAATCATTGGATGTTTCTCCTGGCATTCATCTCCACTTGAAGTCATGGCCAACAGAATTTTCTCAGCTCAGTCCTTACTGCTCTGAACAATAACTGTCAATCCACATGACCAACTGCCTCCCTTCCTAAATGAGCTGAAGTTAAAATCTGGCTTTTCTTGGTTTTGGTCTTTTAAAAAAGGACTGCTGGGGTTAGAGAGAGGCCTCAGAGGATCGGAGTACCAGCTGCCGGGTTTGAGTCCCAGAGGCCACGTAGTGGGCCACAGTACTTGTGTTTGTATATAAAAACTCACTGATGGTTCGTGAGTATCACTGACTGAGTCTGATACAGCAGATCCAGCTCATCCAGCAGTGGTTGAACTTACTGCTTGACTACACAATGCAAACACATACCCACTGTTCAATATGATAGTCTACACGAGCTGTTCAATAAATGGACCATGCAGGGAGGGACTAGAGAGATGGTTTGGTTAAGACCCAAGTTGGGCAGCTAACAACCATCTGTAACTCAAGTTCTAGGGGAACAGATACCTTCTTCTGGCTTCCATGGGCTCCTGCACATATGCAGAATTATGTGTTCACACACACACACACACACACTAAAAATAAAATCTCATAAAAGCAGGCCAGTGTCCCATTTGACTGACCAGAGCACTCTAAGGCAGTGTGGCCTAATCTGTAGAATGTGATGGGCTACAGGGATGAAATAAATTTGTTTTGTTTTGTTTTGTTTTGTTTGTTTGTTCAGGTCAGGATGTGAAACATGCTGAGAAGCCAGAACTTTCCCTCGGCTCTTCCTGGTTCTTCTTCCCTGCAGAAGCAACTCCTGTTTTGATTACTCATGACCATGATTACTCATGATTTCCTCCTCTGTGGGGTGCTAAGGATGGAGTCCAGGGCCTGTGCCTATAATCACATGTCTATACCAGAAAAAAAAATGTATATAGCTCAGGATAGGCTCACTATGTAGATCAGGATGGCTTCAAATTCACAGAGATCTACCTGCCTCTGTCTCCCCAGTGCTGGGACTGAAGGCGTGCTCCACCATGTAGGTTTAGGCTCAAACTATTTATTTTTCAAGACAGGGTTTCTCTGTGTATCCCTGGCTAACCTGGAACTCACTTTGTTATCAAAGGCGTGTGCAACCAACTCCTGGCATGGAATTCACTCTGTAGAGTAGGCTAGCCTTGAACTCAGAGACCCACCTGCCTCTGGCTCCTGAGTTGGAGTGTTGGGATTACAGGCAGGTGTTACCACACCCAACCTGTGTTTTGCATTCTTGAGTGTAGGATTCTTGTATGCTGTTGTAAAGGCAAGTGATTTGTGATTTTTGTTATGTAGTCTTTAATTCATCTGTTTTGTTAGGACATAAAATACCTGGAACTCTCTCTCTCATTCTTTGCTGATGATGGGTCCATAAGGAAAACTCTTATCGCTGCAATAATTCATTGATTGAGCATTTATTGTGTGCCAGGCCTGGTACTAAGTCACCTGTTCCCCTTAATTCTCACAGCAAGTGTAGGCAGTAGATAGCTGTGGTGTGTGAACTAGGGTCACCCTGGAACCAACATGATAGCATTATTGTTAAATTCTTAGGGATGGGCTTTAACTTTAAAGGGCTTAACCCAAAGTTTCATCTTAAGTTTATCATCTGCTGTTGAAACCAACAGGGTTTGGAAAATCATGTCAGCCTGCTTATGACAACCTGAACAAAATCATCTCAGCAGTCTGGGACATCACCAATTTGCTAGTCAGGTCCTATGGGAAGGGCACATCCCACTTTGACTTCCAGAAGACAGTCACTGGGAGAGGAGACAGGCTCCTGAGGTATTCAGACCCTGCCATACACACTTCTCCAAGTTGGGTACAGGTCTTTCTTTGCTAGCAGTCATTGTATTCAAAGTGTCTTTCTAAGTAGCCTCTATGCTCCTGAGTCAGCATGGGGGTTTTGTTTGTTTTGTTTTTTCAATATCATTTACTAACATAAGGGTAGTGACCCTTTTGGTCCAAGATCGAGAAGGGGAAAGGGGTAAGAAAACAGAGTGAACAAGAGATTCAAGGAAACCAGGGCTTTGCCATAGCAAGGTAGCGACACTGGAGAGGACGTCCTGGGGAAAGGTAAGCTAGAAAGGAAGTGGTTACCAAAGACCTTCAAGTTTTCCGGAAGCACAAACAGCTGGAATGGGTCAGGAGAGAAGAGAGTACAGCAAGCTCTGAGGCTCTGGGGTGAGAAAGGGCACCGGATGCTGAATCTAGTAGCTCAGGGGGAGGGCTGAAGGTCAGGTCTGGGTGGGTGAGGGTCACTTCACGTTGTGAGGCATGTGCTTATTCTGAGGTTGATGAAAACACTTGGAGTAAAATCTTAGGCTGGAGACTGCCTCACCTGACCTGAGGGTCAGGGAGGCCTATTGCAAGCGGGCTGGGCACATGTGTGCTAGAGACACAGAAATGTGCTTGGATAGCTGAATGAATGAATGGATCGAGAGGCACTGACAGATTAAAGGACCTGCTTCTGGTCCACAGGAGACCTAACAGCAGCAGCCTAAATGCAGGTTCCGATCCCAGGAGCCACAAGCTGTTGTGACCTTGGGGACACCCACGCGCTGGACTCGGCCCGGAACTCTGTGTCTCAGGGGCGGGGAGGACGAGCCGGGAGGGACAGTGCGCGCGCGCGGGAGACCGGCGGACGATGGGTTCTTTACGCCGGGCCCTCCTGTGCATCACTCCGGCCAAATCCGGCCGCTGAGCATTGCAATCTGCCGTGCTGACATTCCACTTGCGCGGCCCAGGCGGCTCCTCGCGGCCCCGCACGCTCTGAATCCTTCGTGCACTCGCGCCAAGATTCTCCCGCGTCAGCGAGCCCGCCCCGCAGCCGCGCGCGCCAGTCGACTCTCCCGCGTCCCGCCCCGCGCAGGCCCCGCCTACCACGTCCGCACCACACCCCCGGCGCGCAGGCCCTGACATTTAGCCCCACCCTTTAGCGTAGGCCACGCCCACATAAGAACACGCCCCGCTGGAAAGCCACGCCCCCACCAGAGCTCCTCGCTGGTCCGCGCGGCGACGGGGCGGGCCCCGGGCCTGCGGCGGCCGCTGAGGGGCTCGCAGTCCGCGGGGCGGGGCGCGAGGGCGGGACGGGGCCGGTGCCGCGCGCTGGGATTTTTAAATGTCCCGCTCGAAGCCGGGCGCAGGAGCAGCCGGCTCGACAGCCAGCGCGGTGTAGGGGGCAGGCGCGGATCCCGCCAGCGCCGCGCGCTCGGCCGCCGCCTCCCGCCTCCTGCTTCCCGCCCGCCGTCGGCCTCCCGCCCGCTCGAGCGCGCCTGCCTGCGGCGGACACAGCTTCGGGTACGGGCTGCCTGGACTCCCGGGACTCCCACGACTCCCACGATTCCCAGGCGTCCGGACCGGGTCCGACCGGACCGGGCCCGGGTGGGGGTGGGGCGAGACCGGGTCACCGGGTCCCCTGAGGTATCAGCTCGGGGTGCCCCTGCCGGGGTTGTTGTGAGAGACGGGTCAAGGATAGGTGTAGAAAGGGACACTGAGGCAGCCCCGGCCCCGAGGGCGGTGATGGAGCGGGGGGTCCTCTCGAAGGGCGGCTGGGCCTCCATTCCCAACCTCAGGTTCGGACCCAGGGTCGCAGGCTGCCGGCCGCGCCTGCGGGTGACAAGCCACCCGGGCCCATCGGCCATTTTCCCGGCCGGCCTCCGGGCCCGGGAGGCTCCCGCCGCCCGCGCGGGAGGGGGGAGGGGTGCCCGGGACGAACTGGAGGACTCAGGTCTCCTCTTCGGGCCGTGCTCACCACGATGCCTACTTGGTGTCCTCCCAGGTCTGAGTTCCAAGCCCAAGTCCTGAGCCATGCCAAGGGAAAGGAAGGAGAGGTGAGTGGCCTCCCTGTTGCTGGAGAGTAAGGGTAAGTTGTGGGGGAGGGGCGGTCTGAGTTTAGGGGGAGCAGCACCCCATGACACCATCCTTTGCAGAGACTCGACGGACCTCGGCAACATGAAAGAAGAAGGTGGCTCCGACCTCTCAGTCCGCTCCAGAAAAAGGAAGGCAAATGTGGCCGTTGTGAGTACAAAGGATACAGGTTGGGAAGGGGACAGCCACCCCATTCCATCTTACCTGGGTACCAGTTTGGGTCTTCTCACTTACTAGTGAAGAGAGTTAGTTGGGGGGGGGGGGGAAGGTTTCCTTTAGTTGAATGCGGTTCAGAACCTAGCAAACTTTTTCCCCCTTTTCTCTTGTGTTTTTGTCTTTGGGTTGCACCGTGTGGACCCTTGGTGGACTGGGAATTTTTTTGTTTTTAGTTTTTGCAAGATCCAGATGAAGAAATTGCCAAGATTGACAAGACTGTGAAAAGCCAGGATAGCAGTCAGGTAGGTCTGCTGCCTACAGGGTGTTCTGCCTCTTGAGTTCCATGCTTTCTTTCTTCCAAGTTTCCCAAACCAGAGCCGCAGGCCACATGGCTGAACCTCTGGCGCTTGTCAGTGTGGCCTGGTCTCTGTTGGGCCTGGGGTTGTGGGAAGGGTTTTTGTTTCCTGAGTGGCACCTTTAAGGTTACAGGTACTGATACCTGGAGGAACCAGAGTGAGCGTCATATAATTTGGTCCTTTCTAAGCCCAGGGGGAAACTGAGTCTTAGAAGGTAACCCAGAGTCCTTTGCAAGCCCAGTGCAGAGCTGGGTCCGAAGTCTTATTGCCAAAGGCTAGTTGGGGGATAGGACTCCCAACTCTTTCATCCATTCTTGTGACTTTTCTTAATCCCAGCAGTAGAGAAGCAAAGACAGGCCATCTGAGTTCCGTGCCAGCCCAGACCATATAGTGAAATCCTGTAGCAAAAGCTACAAACTCTTTTCTTGTATGTGGCCCAGAATGTTCTACCATCAGCTGACTACATTGATCACTGCTGTCTGGACATTACGTGGCCTCAGCAAGGGTCTGTGGTGACGTGTGTCTGAACCAGGATTTCATTGGCTGCTCCATTCTTTCTGTCCCTCCTATGTAGTGCTTGCCAGATCTTTCTAATGCAGCATGGTATCATAATTTCAGAAGATCCTTGCAGAGGGAGCTTGTATTATCTCTCTGCCTCCAGAAATGGCTGGAGACTATAGTTATGGCTCCAGTGGGGGGAGCAGCCTATCTCCAAAGTGGTTGGTGAGACCTTCGACCTTCATTATAGATAAAGCTGAGCAGGAACAGTATTCTGTTGACCTCATCTCTCTTATCCCAAAGAGGCTAGCAGTGACTTTGTAGAGCAGGGAGAGACAGCTGGTTGTGAAGAATGTCTTCCAAGCAATGATGTTCCGCCAGCTAGGGCTGCCAGTAATGTGCATTTCTAGGCAGGACCCCAGTGGACATTAAAAAAGAGGGTCAGTTTTTCTTCCTGCTTTTTTTTTTTTTTAAATGTAGCCCCTACAGAAGGAAAATGCATCCTACATCCTTTTTTTTTTCTTATTTCCCTTAAAATCATCAGCAAGTTGTCATTATTATTAAGATAAACCATGCTTTGCAGAATTCAAGATTGTTCACGATTGCTAGCCGTGCTTTCAACAGAAATGTCCAAGCGAGAATGAGGCTAAGCCACCAGTGTTGGCTTTGTGGAAATTTCAGGCTCACTTCTCAGGAATAACAGCAGTGCTCTGAGTGTCCAAGAAAGGACTGTGGGGATGAGAGTCACAGCACATGGGTGGATGATAGCGAGAGTCCAGTCGTGAGAAGGTGTTCTCACGGTTGTCCAGAAATGAGTTTCTTCTGAAAAGACTCAAAGCCGGAGTTTGGGGTGTGGGTAATTTTGTGCTGTTTTCTGTTTTAATTGCATAGAACCTTTTTGTGGAGTTGAGTTCAGCCCAGTGAAACAACATGAGCCAATGAGAGGACCCATATTAAATTCAATGATACTGAAAGCCCACGAAGATTCTTATCTTTAGCTACTATTTTTGTTTTTGAAAGCAGAGTGCCCATATGTAACTCAGGCTGACCTTAAACTCAGTGATCCCCTGCCTCAGCTTCCAGAGCGCTGGGATTAGAAACATCCACACCACCACTTCAGTTACACTAAATGACTGCATGTCCATTTTCTTGTTTACTTTTTTCACAAAAACTTTTTAGTTTTATTGTATTTGGGTTTTTTTGTTTTTGAGATGGGTTCCCACTATATAGCCTTGGATGGCCGGGAGCTCACTGTGTACCGGGCTGGCTTCAAACTTAGACTGCCCAAGCCCTTCTGAGTGGTGAGATTAAAGGAATACTAGTCAGTCATTTTTCTTTTCTTTTGTTTTTTTTTTTGAGACAGGGTTTTTCTCAGTAGTCCTGGCTATCCTGAAGCTCACTCTGTAGACCAGGCTGGCCTCGAACTCAGAAATCCGCCTGCCTCTGCCTCTCAAGTGCCAGAATTAAAGGCGTGCACCACCACTGCCCGGGGTCATTTTTCTACTTGTTTTGCATAAGGAAGAAGTATGTATAAGGATAAAAGGTGGTAAGCCATAGTTGTAGTTGATCTCAGTCAGATTGATCTGGCATCTTATAAAACTTAATACACACTCAAAAGCAGACTTCATTATTCTGCTTAATCCACTGGCTTCTTAAAAAGCCAACTTTGGAGCCCATGTGTTTGCTGAAGGCAAACTATGAACTGCAGGTTGGAAACTACTAAGTTTATCTCTAGAGGCCTGCTCCCAGATGTGCCAGCCACCTGGCCATGGAGGGTGGCACCTAGCTTGTACCTTCAAAAGAACTAGTTCTTGATTGAAGAGCAACTTCCTATAGCGGTAATTATGAACCTTTTGAGTCGGGGTTCGTAATGCTATACCAAGCATACAAAGCCAGAACTGAGAGGAAGCGGCCTTTCTCACACAGCTGGCAGGAGCTGTTGTGGATAATTTGCATGCCCAATTCTACATTGAGCAGAGAGAAGCTTTATGTAGCACTGGTTGGAAATCAGGAGTTCTGTGAAAAATGGTCTGGGTGCTGCAAGAACGGGGGAATACAATTCAGGAAGACATCCTAGGCATACCAGTTTTGTTTTCTAGTCGTTAATGGCCTCTGCTTAAAATAAGATAGCTGCTGGTGCCAGGTACAATGGTGTCTTCTTCTAACCAGCATTTAAGAGGTGAGGCAGGAGGATCATGAATTAGAAATCAATCTGAACTACATAGGCAAGACTCTGTCAACAAATGAATGAATCAGTAAATAAGATGCAAGTCTTTATCATTTATTTATTTATTGGTTTTTCAAGACAGTATTTCTCTGTATAGCCCTGGCTGTCCTGGAACTCACTCTGTAGACCAGGCTGGCCTCGAACTCAGAAATCCGCCTGCCTCTGCCTCCCAAGTGCTGGGATTAAAGGCGTGTGCCACCACTGCCCAGCGATGCAAGTCTTTAGATCTGATGAGTTTCTACACCAGCAGAGTCACCACATGCTTAATACCTTTGTTCTCTCTAAAAAGTGTGTGTGTGAATGGGTTTTTTTGTTGTTGTTTGTTTGTTTTGACAGTCTATGTCCCATGGGCATAACTGGTGGCCTGCTGAAGCCAGAGAGGGTGTTGAATCTTCTGGAACTAGAATAACATGGGCTATTTAATAGGATATGAAGTCATTTCTTTGGACTCATTAGTTTGACCTGTGATCACAACTTAATTTAGTTCTAATGAGGTAGTGATCTTTTTTGCAATATAAGTTACTTTTTGTGTCCACTTGGCCACCTGAGTATTTCATTTGATGTCCATGTTTCCTAAGTTAGTTACAGAAGTGACATGAATCTTTGAGGCATGCCTTTGGCTTTTGTTGTTCCATACTGCCTCCATTTTAACTAAGGCCAGCATGTCAAGCCCAGCTAATTTACCAGTCCATGAATGGACAAATTGCTGGTTTGCCTCTAACACCTTGCCATGTGTTTCATTGGCAGCCTTGGGATGATAATTCAGCATGCGTGGACCCCTGCTCTTTTATCCCCACCCCTAACAAAGAAGAGGACAATGAGCTTGAGTACCCCAAGACTGCATTTCAGCCTCGGAAAATCAGACCACCCAGAGCCTCCCCACTTCCCGTCTTGAAGTAGGTGTTGACTTTGATCCATGGCTTCTGAGTGTCATTTGTCTTTCTGGTCTGCATTAGTGTGGGTGCAGACTGACATCTATCTGAGCTTTTCAGGTTTCTTGTTTTTTTCTTCTTATAGTTGGGGCAATAGAGAAGAAGTTTGGAGGATCATGTTAAACAAAGAAAAGACTTACCTAAGAGATGAGCACTTTCTGCAGCGCCATCCGCTCCTGCAGGCGAGGATGAGAGCAGTTCTTTTGGATTGGCTGATGGAGGTAAGCTTGGGTCTTGGCTACTTGGGTGTCACCATTGCTAGGTTTTTCTGTGCTGCTGCAGTCTGCATGTGCTTGCTACATTATTGAAATTTCTGAAATAATTTTGTCCCTTAGACAATTTAAAGTTGGCATTTCATTGTTTTTCCTATCTACGTTTGAATAGTTACAAAGGTTGTGATTTTCTATTGTAAAGTTAGTTACAAATTAATGTCTGCTAAGTTGTTTTTAAAGATGTCTACTGGAATGCACATACTAGCCGTGCAGTGGTCACTGTCAGTTACAGGCATATATGAACAGGTTATGTGCAGCAGTCAGATCTCAAATGTACTTATTTAAATTCCTGGGGTCCATTCTCTCCTCCCAGAAAGATTTCTTAAAAGGCTGTCTTGTTCTAATCACATTGAGAATCATTTCTCTACTTCTGTGCAGTGATTGATCAATAAGCAAGCACATGAGGCTGGAGTAGTTTGCCTGCATAGTCTAGGCCTTAGGTTCCATTCCAGGCAGCTCAAGAAACAAACAAAACCCCACATTGCAGCTTTTTAAAAGTATGACAGACTAACAAGCTAATCATTAAGCTTTTTTTTTTTTTTTTTTTTTTAAATGAAATTTAAAGGCTGAGCCTAGCTGTGGTTAGTCTGGCATACATGAGACCCTAGGTTGAATCCCCAGTAGTGCCAAAAGAAAGTGAAATTTGATTAGTGGTGCACCTCTTGCTGGGGGTGAACTTTGAGTGACTCGTAGTACTTAGATTCAAGGGAACTTCCTGGGTACTTGTAGTGAGGAAGAAATAGCATTTCTTCTGAGAAGTGGAAGAATCATGTTGGCAGGTTTACTGCCACCTCCAGAAAGTGTTGTGTAGGGGTATGAGTAACTCAAATGATGTGGGGACACCTACCCTTTGGAAATGCAGTGTCCCTACTTTTTATATGATATGCATTCTGGTGGGACCAGACCTAGAATCCTCTGCTGACTTGTCACTTAAGGGACCTGGGTCAGACAAATTGCTTAAATTTGAGTCTCAGTTTTATTTTAGACAGGTTCTCATCACCCAGGCTGACCTTGAACTTGCTATGTAGTCAGAGGTAACATTAAACTACTCCACATCCCAAGTAGTAGGATTATAAATGTATTCCACCACCAAGTGGATTTTCCTTCCTTTTCTTCCTTCCTTCCTCCCTTCCTTCCTTTTTTTTTCTTTCTTCCTTTTCTTTCAAGATTTATGTGTATCTCTGTGTGCCACTGTGTTTATGTGCTCACAGAGGTCAAAAGAGGGTGTCAGCTAGAGTTACAGGCAGTTGTGAGCTAATCAGTGTGTGTGCTGGGAACCAAACTCGGGTCCTGGTAACCAGCATGGGCTCACTGATCTGTTTGTCCAGCTCCTAAATCTGCTTTCTTGTCTCTGGCATCTTCAAGAAGTACTTAAAGTGCTTCAAGGGTGCAGAGTTGTACAGATTAGAAATACTGTATAAGCCAGGTGTCATGCAAGCCTGTTGACTACATCCTCATGACTGCAACAAGAAATAAAAGCTGCTGACAGTGGTGGCACACACGCTGAATCCCAGCACTCAGGAGGCACGGGCAGGTGGAACTCTGAGGTCAAGGCCAGCCTGGTCTACAGAACAAGTTCTGTTTCTAGCCATGGCTACATAGTGAGACCCTATCTCAAAAATGAAGAATCAAAAAGAAAACGTAACTGGTATTGTTCAGCTGTGAAGAATATACTAGTTCTTTTTCTGAGTCACAGTGAAACTTGTAAAGGAGATTGTATTCTTTGAGAACTGGAGGCTTTGTGGAGTGAGGATTTGGTCTCTATGAAAGTGCTACTTTGATCAGACTTAGCCTGTCTGATTTCCTCTTGCTGTTGTGTGTAAGTCATAGTGCCCTCAGTTCCAGGGTCTCATTGGGCTGTGGTTAGGAGTAAGGTGACAGCCTTTCATAAAAGCAGTTAGCATTCTTACTGTATCAAAAGTCAGGCAAGTTTGCTTGTACTGCCTCTCAAGAACCTGTTCTAACATGGACCCCTTTTTCCAGGTGTGCGAAGTCTATAAGCTCCACAGAGAGACATTCTACTTGGCACAGGACTTCTTTGATCGATACATGGCATCACAACAGAATATCATAAAAACACTTTTACAACTTATTGGGATATCAGCCTTATTTATTGCTTCTAAACTTGAGGTAAAAAAACAGAACAAACCTCCCTAGCATTCTTTGTGTGATAAGCATTATTAAATTTTGCCCCTATAATCAACTGTCATATGCATCTTGAATTCTTAACTTTGAGGCTTCTAAAGTTAAGGTAAACAGTGGTGGGTGGTGGGCAAGTAAGGAACACATGCACAGATCATTTAGATTAGTAGTTGCTTTAACCATAAGTGACCTGGGGACTAAAAAGATTGAAATTGGGCATCGTGGTTCCCACCTGGGATCCTGGCACTTGGACGGATGAGGTAGGAGAGAATAGGCAATTTGAGGCCTGCATACCCCCTCAAAACAAATAGAAAGGGTTGTTATGGGGTGGTTAATAGGTTATAGGGTGAATGAGAAAGTTTAAGCGGCTTATTTGTCCATGAGTCCATTTATTGGTGGAGTTTCCTTTTTTTGAGACAGCATCTCTAGCTCTAGCTTGCTTAGAACTCACAGATCCAGCAGCCTCTGCCTCTGGAGTTCTGACATTAAAGGCCACCACAGCCAGCTAGTTTTACTTCCTATGACTAACATGTTTTCAGTTGCTGAAGTGAACCCCAGTGTTGAGCCATTGAGTGTATCCTCTTTCCACATCAGCATGCTAGAGTCATTTTGGATGCATGTCCTAATCTGAAACTGCTAGGAACGGTTTCTTCTAATAGCATCTTCCTTCTGTTCCCTTTTAGGAAATCTACCCTCCAAAGTTGCACCAGTTTGCTTATGTTACAGATGGTGCTTGCTCCGGGGATGAAATTCTTACCATGGAATTAATGATGATGAAGGCAGGTTATACATTAATATCCGTGTCTGTGTGTGTGTGTGTGTGTGTGTGTGTGTGTGTGTGTGTGGTGTGCCCAGTGGGTCTTATCCAGATAGACGTGGCAGGGACTATAGCTGAGCTTTTAGCAACTCTTATTTCTTTCCTTTTAGGCCCTTAAGTGGCGTTTAAGCCCTCTGACCATTGTGTCCTGGCTGAATGTTTATGTCCAAGTGGCCTATGTCAATGACACGGGTGAAGTGCTAATGCCTCAGTACCCACAGCAAGTCTTTGTGCAGATCACAGAGGTATGTGGACCTCCTGCTTCCCCACTGTGTGTGTTTGTGTGGCACACCACAGCTTACCAGGGGCTTCTAGAAGCTTCATGTGGCATCTTGTCTTAGCGCTCCCATCTTCCCTTAGCTTTTAGACCTGTGCGTCCTGGATGTTGGCTGCTTAGAATTTCCTTATGGTGTCCTCGCTGCTTCTGCTTTGTATCATTTCTCCTCGTTGGAGTTGATGCAGAAGGTCTCAGGTATGTTGGTTTTTCTTATGAGTTCACAGACAAGCTGTCTTCAAGGTACAAGCCAGCTATCAGCTGCAGATTGAGCCTCTGACTTCTTTACTGGCAGGTTATCAGTGGTGCGACATAGAGAAGTGTGTCAAATGGATGGTTCCATTCGCCATGGTTATCCGAGAGATGGGAAGTTCCAAACTCAAACACTTCCGGGGAGTTCCCATGGAAGACTCCCACAACATCCAGACCCATACCAACAGCTTGGATTTGCTGGTTAGTAATCCCCTTGCTCCCATCAGACAAGTACTTAACCAATGTTGCCTAAGGAAAGCCAGTTCTAATTCCATTAAGAATGTTTCTGGTCCATAGATCCTATGTCTTGGTATCTGAATACTATAGATTTTAGGTGAGAGGGTTGTTTACTGAGACCAGGTCTTACTAGATATAGCCCAGACTAACCTAGAACTCAGAAGTCTCACCTCTGCTCCCAAGTGGTAGGATTACAAGTTTGCCACCAAGCCTAACTATATAATTTTTGCTATTTCTCCCTCTTGCCTCTATTTTAAAAACACACAGCAAGTAAAATGACACTTTACTTTGACAACTTTCCCTCTTATTCTTATGTAGGACAAAGCCCAAGCAAAGAAAGCCATATTGTCAGAACAAAATAGGATTTCTCCTCCTCCGAGTGGGGTCCTGACACCCCCACACAGCAGTAAGAAGCAGAGCAGTGAACAGGAGACAGAATGACCAAACCTGCCATCGCCTCCAAAGACAGTGGTGTGGAAGCAGCTGCCTGGAGCTCCTTGTGCTGCCTTGGAGGTCAGGAGCCCCTGCAGATGCTATGCTCTATGGAGAGGTGCATCTCTTCCAGAGCAGCAGGGGTCTACAAGATGCCTTGGACGGAAGTGCTTTTATTGAATGCTAGGTGTTTTATATAGGGTCAAGTACACCAGCCACCTCCAGAACACCACTGAGTGCTCCAGAAGCTGCTAAGGAGGGTGCTACTTGACCCACTGGACTCTTCACACAGATGACAAAAGCTTGAAGTTAAGGAGGCCATGGTGGTTGCTGGCCTCTGCTCGGGTGTTGTAGGTTGCTGTTGATAGGGTGTGACAAGTGGTTGTGAGCCGGCGTGGGATGCAGAGCCCACAGCCTGGCCTAGGCTGCCCTTCTCCACTGTCAGCTGACAGCATGTCCTGCCTTCATGAACTCGTTTTGTAAGTGCTGCTACGTCTATCAATTTTTAATAAAGATAATACTATCTTTGAAGCAGCTGTTCTTAACTCTCTCTGGTATCAGAAACTAGGAGTTGCCTTTTTGAGTTGGTCTACTAAGTTCTCTTGGTTTTGTAATTTTTAAGACAGTCTTGCAATGCAACCCAAGCTGGCCTACTGCTTGCTATATAGCCTGGGTTTCCATGAGGCTCTTCTGTTTCCCACAATGCCCTACACCGGTGGCTATTCACACTAAAGTTGTCAGCTGTCTCAGCTGTGCTTTCAGAGGCATTCCACACCCAGGGAGTTTCACTGGGTCCTCTGTCCTCTCCAGAGTAGTTACAGGTCACAGTGCTATAATTCATAGTCTTCACCCTTACCCAAATATAAAGAATATAAGACATTCTGTTTAAGCAATTTAACACAGTAGCCTGAAACTGCCTCTAAGGAAAATGAACCTAGGCACACTGATGCACACCTAGAGTCTTGGGAAAGTCCAAAGTTCTACCCTAGGCCACTTAGGAAGGCCCTGTCTCAAAAGACAGAAGAGAGCCAGGCAGTGGTATCGCATGCCTTTAATCCCAGCACTTGTGAGGCAGAGGCAGGCAGATTTCTGAGTTCAAGGCCAGACTAGTCTACAGAGTTCCAGGACAGCCAGTTATACAGAGAAACCCTGTCTTGGAAAGACAGAAGGGAATAAGGGTGTCCTGCAAAGTTAAATGGCATAGTTGAAGTGAACACTTACTGCAGTTATCTCCTGATGGGCTATGGGAACACCCTGGGCCCTGCTGCTGGCCACTGTTCACATGAAACCTCATACGTACACTTCTATCACCTTTATTGGTAATATTTCACTTTAAGTAACAACACTTCAGTGTGCAGGGGGAGATGACTGAGCAAATAAATGCCACTTATTTTCAACTTATATGAACTTGGTTTTCAAAAAATCTATAAAATAGGAGGTAGCCAGTTTAGACCTATATTGTATTTATACAGAGTTGGAGTTATTCTATTTCTTTGACATTGCTTTTATAGCTCAGGAAGTTTTAAGTCTTCCTAGTGTTAGTAAGTTTATCAGAAACCTACACCTAGGGCTGGAGAGATGGCTCAGTGGTTAACAGCACTGGCTGCTCTTCCAGGTTTGATTCCTAAGCTTTTAACCTCTAACTCCAGTTTCAGGAGATCTAGTGCCTTTTCTGACTTCCTTCAGTACTGCATGCATATGGTGCACAGGCATATATGCAAGGCAAAAACACTCATACAGAAAAAACTAAACAAATCTATACCTAATGGCATCACGCAAACAACATTATTTTGGTTTTTGGTTTTTTAAGGCAAGGTTTATGTAACTGCCCTAGTTATCCTGGAACTTGCTTTATAGACCAGGCTGGCCTTGAACTCAGGCCCACCTGCCTCTGCCTCCTGGTTGCTTGGATTAAAGGTGTGCTACCCACACCCAGTTAACTCATTATTTCTAAGCCCCAAGCAGACACTCTTGTCTTAAAAAGCAGTGACTACCGCATGGGGGCCCAGATCTAATCCTAGCACTCAGAATGATGAGGCAGAAGAGTCCAAGGATAGCCTGGGCTATATAATAAGACATTTACTATGCGTAACCCATACTGGCCTCAAAGAATCCTGTTTCAGCCTCTTTAGTTTGGAATTGTAGGTGTGCACTATCATGCATCAATTGGTGGTATTGTCATAGCAAATCCATCATTTGTGGTAACAAAAGACAATTCTTCATGAATGAATAAAATTTTTAATTAAAAATTTGTAATTTCCATGGCTCCCTCATAAAACCAAGGGAATCAATCACTAGTGAGAAAGTCTCTTAGCTCCTATCTTCTGGTGATAGTCTTGTTGCTGATATGGCCTCTGGTTTGGCTCTATTAATCTGTTTGAAACATTTTTTTGTGTTCTACCATTCAAGAGCAGCTGAGACCAGGTGACCAGGGAAGTCACTGAGGTGAGATGGCCAGAAGAATCAAAAGCAGAGATAGCATGGGCCTACATCTGATATGGGGATACAGTAGCTTATTTGTCCATTACCATAGTCTCCTCTCCCCAGCTTAGTTTACCAGTGTGTCATTTCTCTGAGCGCTGCCTAAAACACTGGTCTGTAGGTGTTGGCACTGACAGCTTTCCCATGCTGTCTTCCCCAGGTGGTACTCAGGCAGCTTACTGTCTTACAGAGGTCATTTCATACCAAGTAGATGGATAAATGAGTGATATTAAGGTCATGTGGATTGTTTCTGGGGCAGATAAGTGCTGAGAGAGCGCCCTTTAAGACATGAACATAGACATGAACCCAGTGCCTGATCCATCTCTCCTAACTCAGCTGCAGACAAGACGGGAGGACAAAATTAGGCAGGAGCTCAGAGCAGGGATAGGAGAGAAATCAGATCTGATAATGTCTCGTCCTATTTACCCAACCGTGCATTTTCCTACCACATGTTCAGCAGTTTAAAATTCAAATCACATTTATACCTTGGACATTGTTAGAAGACTATTTTTATCCCTGCTGTAATCATCTAATTTGCTGATTACAGGTCTCAAATTGCCACAGAGAACTCAATTTTTGAAAGAATTGTCCTATTTGATCAAATATGTTATTCAAGCAATGCAGTCATTTGTTCCACAAGGTTACCTACCAGGCAGAGTTAACCAGGAGTAACAGCATTAGAATCCCACACTTAAAACTAAGCATTAGCTAATCTGCCTGCAACAATAGAGTCCTAAATATAATTTGCTGCAGACACTCAGTTCCTGCACTGACAGGCAATTGCATTTTCTATTCAATGAGCATAGATTTTCCCCCCCTACCTTGTCCTAATTCCGAATTTAACTCCAGAAAACTCTAATGTACTCAGTTTCACCTGCTTACCTGGTACTGTTCCCAAGGAGCCTCAGATGGGGAGGACAATGCTGTCTCTTATTAAATAAATAACAATGTTAAGTCATTTTTCTCATCAGTCCTACAATTCTAAAATGTGTAGCATCAGACTGGTCCTGGAGATTCAAGCCTAATACTGGCTTTTCCACTTTAATGAAAACAGTGTCTTCCCAGGAGTCCTCTACTGAATGCTGGGCATCACCAATGCTGGAGAGTAGGTCAGAAAAAGCCTACCAGTGGCAAGTGGGCAACAGCAACCCAGGATCGGGGTGGCCTCCAAGGACAGTACTGTTGTTGGAGCTTTGTCTTTTGAGACAGTTCTGCTGTGTAGTCCATGCCAGCATGAAACTAGCAATGCTTCTGCCTCAGCCTCTCATGCTGGGATTACAGGTGCGCCCCACCTTGCCAGGCTAGGTGTGGCTGTCGAATTCTCTCTGGCAGTCTGCAAAAAGTGCTCCTAGTGTGGGGTACAGGAAGATGAGAACAAAAAAAGGTGACAGAGACTGCGTGTCAAACTGAAGAAGGGTGTGGTGCCTGAGCTGCAGGAAGCTGGGGTTAGTAAGGAGGGACGGGTGACTGACATGCTCAGAGCCGGTCTGAAGGCAGACACTGAGGGAAGCTGCTCAGGTTTTTTTTTATTTTGTTTTTTTGTTTTTTGTTTTTGTTTTTGTTTTTTTATGGTTTTATGGTTGGGTATCAAACTCAAGTAAGCTGCGGCCGTGATAGAAGTAACTGAGACAGAGACAAGTTCAAATCTGTCTTCCATGGATAGCAACTCTTGTGTTCACCCTAGAACAGTTCACGGAGCTAATACAGCACTTTGAGACAGACCCTGACCCTAACAAGGAGACTCTGGAGGCCTTGGGTGACTCACTCAAAATGACAAAAGGAGACATTAGGATTTGGTTCCTGTGTCGAAGGCATGAGATGGAGCTCAAGTAGTTGCCTGGGGCCCACACATCTGAGCTGGAGTCAATGGAACATACTTCTTGGTCTCAATTTGTCAGAAGCTATGGGTCAAACTTTGGCCTCAGAGTTAGTGTAACGTACCTCTGGCAAAAGGATTGGGAAAGGTACCCCATACCCATAAGGGTTCTACAAAGCAGTGCCCTGAGGACTTCTCCCAAAATGACCCTGGACTCCCTGAAGCTTTGGAAAGCTTGAAGAGTCTCACACTCTTCTGAGTACCAAAGCAGAGATGGCATGTCACGGGATTTCTGACTCCCTAGTATATCTAGCATATGCTCTTTTTGTTGATGTTTTTTCGGCTTCCTTGTTGGGGAAGGGGGCTGTTGGGTCTTATGTCTATCAATGGTACATTAATAATAAACCTAGCTATTCCCAAGGGGGAGGGAAGAAAAATAACAATTACAGTACACAGGGACGTAAAGGAAAGGCAAGGAACATCTAAAAACCAACAACTCCCACGCTTCGTGTGTGTGTGTGTGTGTATGTGAACAACCGAGAGTCAGTTCTCTCCTTCCACCATGTAGGTTGCAGGGATCAATCTGCTGAGCCATTTTATTTTGGAACCTGCAGGCCCCATTTTATTTTGGTCTTCGAGTGTTATGAATGCCATACAGGTACTTATTGCCAACCTTCCCTTTTTAATTGTTTCTAACCATGTGTCTGAGTGCTCACTCCTGTGTATAAGTATGGGCATATGTGCCACAGTGCAAGTATGGAGGTCAGACGACAACCTTGGGTGTCAATCTTCATCTTCCTCTTTGAGATCTCTTGTTCACTATTGCATGCTCTGGGCTAGCTGGTCCTCAGGCTTCTGGGAATTCTCTGCCTCCCATCTCTTTGTGGGAGAACTGGGGCTACAGATGTGTGCTACAGCATTGGTTTTATGTTGCTTTTAGGATTCCCAACTCAGGTCTTTATACTTGCACATTAAGTGCTTTACTCACTGAGTGACATCCTGGGCCTCTGTCCCCCTTTAAATCTGATCTTGCTAAATTGCTTAGGCTGGCTTAGAATTAATGATCTTCCTGCCTTTTTAAGCAGCTGGGATTACAAGTATCACCATCACCCTAGCACTAATAATCTGACTTTCCTTCCTTCTTTCCTTCTGAAGTGGAGATATGTGCATGTGTGTGTGTGTGTGTGTGTGTGTGTGTGTGTTACTCTATATCCCAGGCTAGCCCATAATCTTCCTGCCTCATCCACCTAGGTTCTAGGCTTACAGGCCAACATTAATTTCTAACACAGCCTGGCCCAAGTGACTGTCTGCTGACCCTCCTAGGCAGCTTGTCCCTTACTGCCTATGTGAGCCCACCCCTTTTTTTGACATCCACTAATAGAATAGTTCTACTGGGCTCTGGAAGCAGACACCTTGCACTAGGATCTTGCTCTGCCACTTTGAAGTGATCCATGCCTCCTGTCTCCTGCTCTGTCATGGATATTGAGAGTGATGACACACCACTGAACCAGAGGACTGAGCAGAGAATACAATGGAACAATGGCCTGGGAGTGTAGCTCAGCAGTGCAGCACTTGCCTAGACTCCCCAGTGAGGGGTTGGGGATGTGGCTCATCTGCTGAGTGCTTCCTCTAGGGCACACTGCTACTCATGGGATTGTCACATCAAAAAACACAAGTCCCTGCACCTTCCCCCAGCTGTAATCAACTTCCCCAAATCAACCCAGTGTATACTCTTAGCCAAAGAGGGAAAGCTCCTACCACCTCACATTTGTTCCTGAACAACAAACTGCCGACTTCATTAAAATTACTACTATGTTGTTAGGTTTTATGTGCATGCCCATAACTCCAGTACTTGAGAGGTAGAGGCAGGAGCCTCGGTTTGAGGTCAGAGGCAGCTACAAAGTAAGACCCCATTTCAAAGAACCTGAATAAATAAAACTAAAATTCCTATTGTTTGACTTTATTGGTTTTATTCTGATTGCCAAAGTGTCACCATTATAATTTAGAATTTTGTAAACATGGAAAATATAGAAAGTGCCAATCCCTCAGAAATGTCATTTTAGCAGTGTTAAAATACTATCTTGGGCAGGCATAGTGACACACGCCTTTAATACTAACAGAGATAGGTGGAGTTTTGAGGCCAGCCTGATCTACAGAGCAAGTTCAAGGCTAGCTACAGCTATATAGTAAGACAATGCTCAAAAAATAAACAATACCAAAAAAGAAAAAAAAAAAAGGTTTACCTTGACCCAAATTTTTATTCTGAATTAATAAGGGAAAATATTTGCTGGGGGTTTTTTGTTGGTCCAGTTTTTCAGGACAGGGTTTCTCTGTGTAGACCATGCTGGCCTTCAACTCACAGAGATCTGCCTGCCCCTGCATGCCTAGTGCTGGGATTGAAGGCGTGTACCACCATGCCCAGCTTGCTGTTTTCCTACAGGCTGTTTCATTCTATTGTATCACATCTAAGTAGTTTAAATGAGTATAGAGGAATATATGGAGGCCCATCTACTTAGAAGAGAGGCAGGAGGATAACTTAAGCTCAGGAATTCAAGGCCATTCTACGAATTAAGACTCTGTCTCAATAGATAAAACAAAATTGAATATGCCAGTATACACACACACCCTCAATCACTCTTTTGTTTTTCCATTTTAATGATCATCAGCCCGTTAATTTCTTTGCCTAGACCAGGGGCCCAGCACAAAATAGGTGCACATTAAAAATTTGTTTCCAAATGGATGGACAGATAGATGGTTCTTATATCATAGATTGTCTTCTTCTGTGAAGTCTGAAAAGTAAGATATGGACAGAATGGAAGGAACCAAGCCGAGACTGTGGTTCTAGTTTTCTTCAGTTGAGCAAAGCAGCCACTCCTCAATGATCCCAGTTCTAGGAAGGGCCATAAAGGTCGGATGAGATGCAGGAGCCCAGTCTGCACTTTAACATCAGACAGACAGGTCATGTGCTTTGGGGCAGAGATATGCTGAACTATCCAAAGTTAGTATATGTCAGCACTCGCAGAACCATCCAGAGAGTTCTGGGTTGCTCTGACTAAGTACCTACCCAAGCAGGCTTCCGATCTAGGTTCTCTCAAGTCCTGCATTCACTGCTGCTCTTCCAGTCTGTGCAGAGCGGTGCAGGTGGGTGTTCTCCTGAGTCAGAGTTGTTAAGGGGTTTTCAATCACCTTTTAACTATTTGCAACCACAGGAAGACTGGGAGTTCAAGACTAACACATGCTACAGAACCCGAAAATGTAAAAAATGAGAGTTGGGCCGGGCGGTGGTGGCGCACGCCTTTAATCCCAGCACTTGAGAGGCAGAGGCAGGCGGATTTCTGAGTTCGAGGCCAGCCTGGTCTACAAAGTGAGTTCCAGGACAGCCAGGGCTACACAGAGAAACCCTGTCTCGAAAAACAAAAACAAAAACAACAACAACAAAAAAGAGTTGGCATTCAGACATGGCTTCCTACCTCTAGGCAGCCCTAGAAGCACTGTGCCCGGGTGCCAGTATCTCTCCAGATACAGCCCAACTGTGCTCCATATCGTGGCCTCAGGTCCAGCGCTATTAACCTTCATGTATGAGGTTCATGTCTTCTTAGAACAAATGTCTCGGATATCATGACTCTCAAAACAAACAAACGAACAAGCAAAGAAAAACAAAAACAAAACCACCATGCTAGGTGGAGTGCCACACACCTGATACCCAGCACCTGGGAGATCTCCAGGAGTTTAAGGAAGATAGTGAGACTTTGTCTGCAGAAAACAATTTGTTTTCAAAATGAAAACAGTAGAAGGGGAAGACTTAGAAAGAAAGAAGGAAGGAAGGAAGGAAGGAAGGATGGGAGAGAGGGAAGGAGGGAGGGAGGGAGGGAGGGAGGGAGGAAGGAAGGAAGGGAGGAAGGAAGGAAGGAAGGAAGGAAGAAAGGGGGAGGGAAACGGGCTGAAGGGCACTGGCTCTCTTCCAGAGGACCTGGGCTGGACTCTCAGTGCCCACAGAGTGACTCACACCTGAAACTCCAGTTTCAGGGAATCTGATGCCCTCTTCTGGTTTCTGTTGGTACTAGGCATATGTGGTGCCCATACATTCAAGCAAAAGTTCCATATGTATATAAAAATTTTTAATGTTTATTTTAAATATTTATTTTATGTATGTGAGTACACTGTAGCTGTCTTCAGACACACCAGAAGAGGACATCAGATCCCATTACAGATGGTTGTGAATTACCATGTGGTTGCTGGGAATTGAACTCAGGACCTCTGGAAGAGCAGTCAAAGTGCTCTTAATCGCTGAGCCATCTCTCCAGCCCCCAAATGTTTTTAAAGAAAAGGAAATAATACATTTTTCCCAGAACTGCACATATTCAACCACTACTAACATTTAATACAAATGTCTTGGAGTCCAAGCTGCTTGGGATCCCAACACTGGGTGAAGCAGAGGCAGGGAGACTGCTCCAAATTCAAGAGCAGTATGAGCTACATAAAGAAAGCTTACACACACACACACACACACACACACTATAGAAAAAGACAGACATTTTCTTCTACCTGGTTTCAAAAACATGTGAGCCTGCAAGCCACTGTTTCATAAACTATACTGTCATTTGGCTTGGCTGTTTGACAGCTCTGAACATCAGTTTCTCCAGAGGCCCAGCATGTTGTTACACAGTCCCCAGGGCACAAGTTCAGAGTCAGCACTAAAGGCTTGATTTTTGTTTCCTATGGGATCTTCTTCCAGATGGTGATGAAGACTAGTTTGGGGCGTTTGAGGGTTGCAATCACACTTCAAGGAACTCCTCTGCTTCCTCTCATGCAAAGGTAGTTTCATTTCTCTAGAGGTCGGGGCGTGTGTGGGTGAGGCCCACAACAGTGCATAGAGCAGAAGTCACCCTGGCAGGCAGCTGGGCTGCACCTTCCCCTAGCCTTCTTGGTCTGCTTGAGGTCTTGGAAGTCTCTTTGACCCTCAGCTCACCTAAAGCATGTCAAGACATGTGGGGCAGGTGAGACGCTGCAGCTGTTCCCTAAAATGATGTCCTATGCAGAAAGGCTTAATATCTCTGGCTGTTCTGATAGGCAGCCATGTGAAAGAATCCTAGGTGGAGAGGCTCTTGAAACCCTTCACCCAGAGGCTGGCTTTGTTCTTCCTGTACTGGACCCTGTACTACACTGCAGGAAACCACCTCCCTGCCCCCACTCCCTGCCTTGGCTTCTTCATTCTGTCTCATGATGAAAGACCAAATGTGGCGTCAGAGGCTTGCTCTTAGATCCCAGAGTGACTGACTCCCTGAGAAGGGTGCAGTTCAACATGGCCCAATAGATGCAGAGATCAAGAAGGATTCATGCAAGCACACAAGAAGGGTGGTAGGGATTATCAATTATATATTTTTTATGCTCCTGTCAACAGTACTTCAGCCGTCTACTGTGTACGTACCCAGCTGATGCTAATTATTTGTCTTTTTGTTTTGATTGGGGAAAAAAGTCTGTCTGCCCAGGTAGTCAGCGCCATGAGAGCCAGCGAGACCCTGGAAGCTCTTATCTACACATTCACCCTGTCATGATTGTGCCAGAGGAGTGAACCTCCCCCTCACCTTCCTCCATCTCGTTCTTCTGTAATCCTGTGTGGAGGTATTTGGACTTTGGGATCTACCCTGGCCTCTGGGGGCAACTGCAGAGTCCCCCACCCCATCCCCCTGTGTGTGTGTGTGCGTGTGAAAATATTGTTCAGGAGTGGAGATCTTTGTGTGCTTCTAATCCTATTCCTCATTAAAGGACTTTATGTAGACCAGGCTGTCCTTGAACTCACAGGAATCTGCTTGCCTCTGTATCCTGAGAGCTAGAATTAAAGGTATGCATCACCACACTCAGCAAGGGCTCCTTATTAAAGAAGAGGGAAAGGTAAGCAAGAGAGAGGGGAGGACAAAGGGTCAGAAGAGGATGGCTGGTGGTGGTGGTGGTGGCAGCAGAAATCAAAAGGAAGGAGAGGGGAGAAGGGAAGGAGGAAAGAGACCACACTGTCATGGTCCTTGCTGTTATTACATTGAATTTATTTGGCTACCTATCATTGCCCTCTCACCCCAGGCTCCAGACTGAGATGTCAGGAATGTCATGGAAGACTTTCTAAACTTGCCTGTGATTCTCTCCCTTTCTTGCTGAATGTAGCCCCATGAGGGAGTGGCTGGCCATCCAGGGCAGGGGAGAGGCCTGAGGGAAGCATCCATCCAGTGTCCAGCAACAAGTGACTGTTCTTAATTGAATATAAACTTCATCAGCATAGGGTGGGGATGGAGTTGGGGTACAGGTGCCAGGCAGTAGACAGCCATTAAATTAGGGTCCTGCTGAGTCTGATGACATAGCCTGTAATCCCAAGTACTCAGGAGACTGTGGCAGGAAGATTCAAAGTTCAGGGACAGCCCAGGAAGTAAGTCTCAAAATAAAAGGTGAAAAGAGAGAATGATTGTAACTCAGTAGACTGCACTTGCCTAACATGCATGAGGTCCTTGGTTCAATTTCTTGTAGCACAGAAAAGAAGGGAGAGGGGGACGGAAGGAGGGGAAAGCAAGAGCACAGGGATATGATGAGTCCAAATCCTCAGCGGCAAATTCATGGACGAATTTTTGGGAAGGGCCATGGTGCTAACGTGAGCATCAGGTTTGTTCCCACTCCATCTCTGCATTGCCGCCCTGTTCCCTCCACTGGACTGGTGATCCCAGGCCTTCTGAGCCTTTGCTGAGAGGACCATGGCTGCGGTAGCTGTTGGGCTGGTGGAAGGTCCCACATGCACAGCTGCTGGACCCTGACATGTGCTGATGCTATTAAAAAAAAAAAAATACCAGCACTGCCATTCCAACTCCTGTAGAAAGTCTGCATGACAGCCTGCGAAGGAAGCCTGTATTTGAATTTCATCTGCAACCCTGTTGCCTCCAGACAAGCTCAAACCTGCACAGATGGCCCCTCGCACCAAAAAGTAAAAATAACAAAAAGCTGGCGATTCCGAGACTCCCTTTTTCTCTGGGCAGATGTGCAGCAGCACATTTTGGGAGGCGCACCGTCTGTATCCCCACACTGCATCCTCTCCCCTCCTGTGTGTTCACACTTCCCACCCTCTGGCTTGCTGATGGGTAGCAGCTGTGGCCCTTTGGATGCGCTTGTACAAGTGCCCAGAGTGTCTGAGCCTTTGTGTGGGACTTGGGATCTCCAGGGGGAAAGTTAAGAGTTGAAAACACTCTCATCTGTTTCCCACTACCTAAGGCTGGTCATGGTATCTATGAGAGGGCTCAGGGGAGAGGCAGAATAGGTAGAGTAGGTTAGTAGAGAAAGAATGGCCGTGTAAGACTACTGCATGCCAAGAGCAGGAGGATAACACCAAGTCCCAGCTAGCCATGGAAGGTCAATGACTTGTTCACTTTCCCTTAGTTGAGAACAACGATTGTAAGCCCTATGGTTATAGTTATAGACCAAGAGCTGGAGAAAAGCCCAGAGAGCACTCTCTCAAGGTCACCACAGGTCAAGAGATGGGCAAGTCAGAGCTGGCAAAAGCCTTGCCCTACACACCATAGGAGACATGTAGACAGACTGAAGTCTGGTGGCCCATGTGACCTGAAGTCCCAAATTTCATTCAGAAGTGGTAGCTAAGGTCTTGGGTCCCTAAAAAGTCAGAGGAGATAAAATTAAAGAGTAATAACTGTCAGAAGGAGAAATAAGGAATTTATGAATTCAGAGAAATAGCCAAGCCACGATTGTATCTAGTTTCAGGAAGGGCTCCATCTGGGGGTTGAGAGGCATCCATCTTGCCCAGCTTGGCTTTGTTCTGAGCCAACTCCATTCTGCGATTGCAGTTTCCCAGTATCTTTAGGTTGACATTCCTGTCGGCCAGAACTTCCTTCTCAGAGTATCTAGCTGAATGGTCCCTAATCACTGTGGCCAAGGAATGCAGAGCTAGGGCAGGACAGGCATGTGGCATGAATCAGTCCCTGGGGCAGAATTGCAGTCAGCCATTGGAACTACCCGATTCCACAGAATCAGAACTACCTGATTCCACAGAAGAGGGGTGGAGGGATGAGGGGAGGGAGGGGACAGTTGTCAGTGGTCTGGCAAAAGCAGCAGATACAGAAATAGCACAGAACCTGGTTAAGGCCTGAACAGCACCAGAGGTGAGCTGCATCTTGCATTTCGCAGCAGAGCTCTTGCTGTAACTGGGAGGCCATGGTCACCCATTCCCCAGAAGTTGCTAACACCATTATGCTATGCTGTTTCAGTGATTGCCTTGGGGGAAGCATGTCTACCCCTAGCCTCAGGGTTGGGCACAACTCAGCAGGGTTCTGTTAATTCTTCCTTTCTGCTGTGTCCTAGGGTTCCCAGTGTTTTGGCTTCCATATCTCTTCTTCAACTTCACCCAGGGGAAAGAGACAGCCTGAAGGAGGATCTTCCCCAGTCAAATCTCCAAATTCTACAAATCTCCAAATTCTCTACAGAAAGCCTTTGTGCACCTCAGAGCAACCCACATGGAGTGAGCCCAAAACTCCATGGCTGTTCTGAGAGGCACCGGGTAAATACACGTGGCTGAATGTGTAAGGATGCTGGTTAGAAGGCATGGGAAGATAAAGACATCATCAGAGAGGGACACATTGAGGCTGGCATATTGGTAAATGAATCTGGAGAAACTGAGAAGAACGGAGGTTCAGCAATTTGCCCAAGGTCAGACACTGAGCCTGGCTTCAGGGCCTACCGCTACACTGAGCTGCCTTGGAGCCTTGGCTGGATTAATGGAATGTCCTATTAACAAGCTCCTGAACCCTTAAACCCCAAAATGGGAGGGGCCCAGGTACGGGTTTTCAGGCCCGCAGGACCTAGCCGCCTAAGCCTGAAGGGGGCGCGCATTCCTCTCTGGGATTCCTGGCAGCTCAGCCTTTCTGCCTGGAGCACACTTCCTACCAGTCCCAATCACTCGGGTCCCCCCCTTTTAGGCCTCCTCAGGCCCGCCAGTCCGGGATGACAGCTTGGCTGGGCCCCACGCCTGGACTGCTCCATGTACGGCGCCCCCCCCCCCCCCCGGTCACGCGGCACAGATGGGAGAGGAGGAGGAGGAGGAGGAGGAGAGGAAAGGAGGCCCTTTGGGGCAGAAGGGTAGGAACCCACTGCATTGGGCGTCGCCGCTGAAAGAAGCTCTGTGCGGCTCGGGGAGAAGAAAGGGGCGAAGAAATGGAGGAGGAGCTGTCCAAGGAGCAGTGATGCAGGGTCAGGTGTCCGGACCCCACTGCAGAGTCCCCGCCACACCCAGTCGGAAACCAAATCGACGTCTGGCTTGCGCCCGCCGCTGCTAGCTGGGGAAGCAAGCACTCCTGTCACCCGCATTGTGCACGGGGCAATAGGTCTCGCCACGTTGGCCGGACCAAAAGCAGCCCCTAGGGCAAAGGCAGAACGCAGGAGTCGGACTCTTGCCACGCAAGCCACAAAGCAAGGCCCAGGAGCCCAGCCACGGAGGGTAAATCTTGGTGGCGCCACTTTCCAGCCACGTGGCTTGGAGCAAGTTTCTTTACCTCATCTGCGAAATGGGAGAGCGCGCACGTTGTGGGGTTATTGTGTACGGTGGTTCTGTCCCCTAGGGCTGGGCCTGCCTTGGTCACAGTTGTCACCAATGAAGCGGGAGAAAGGAAATGAAGTTCGGGACAGAACCAGGCCACCCGTGTGCCCCGCCGCCCAAGACCTCCATGCGCGCGCGCACACCCTACCGGCCTCCTTCCTCGGAACCCGCGGCTCCGCCCTTCTGGCGCAGGCTGAGCTCCACGTGCAGCGTGTTTACCCACGTGACTTCAGAGTCCGCCCCCCCCCGCCCAGCCTCCGCCTCTGATCGGGCCCCTCCCCTGTCCCCGCCCCAGATCCGCTGCGGCTGCGCAGCGTCGAGCTAACGCAACGCGCCTCTGGTAACAGAGCAAAGCGTAGGTGATCACTGGGCAGGCGGGACTTTGGGCCTCGTGGCTTCTGCGCGCACCGCGAGAGGGCGGGACTGGACGGCCGGGGGCGGGGCCAAGTATGAGCACAGGCTCTAGGGAGGGCGTCGCGTGGGCGGGGCTGAAGAAAGCTGGGCGGGGGCACTGGGGTTCGGCGCACGCGCAGGCACACCGAGGCGGTACTGCTCTCAGACCTGCTCTCGCCACGTTCATAGTCCTGCCCTTGTGTGGGCTGAACCAGGTAGAACTAAGAAGGACACATTGACGCCCACATTTCACTATGCTCTGGGCAAAGACAGGCTCCCCGGGATTCTCTTCCCTTGCCCTCCTGCTATTTCTCCTTTTCTTCTGGATTGGTTTGGTGCAGGCCTCTTGTGTCATCCTGTTTGACTTTGATACCATACCAGTCATACCACTGAAGCTTATTACACCTGTTTTGTTTTTTTTCCCACCATCCCTGTCTTACTTCCTCTCTCTCCGCCTTTACTTCCCGTCCCCTTCTTTCTCGTACTAGGGACTGAACCTAGCGTTCGAGCGTGCTCTCCATGTACTGTACCACTAGCCCCACTGGGTCCAAAGAATTTGAGCACCTACATGATGGCACAAGTGGAAAATTGCTCCAGTACCATGTCTGCCTGCCTGCTGCCATTTTTACTTCTCCTTTTTAGAAACCGAGTTTGCCCAGGCCTGCCTTGAAGTCTCTCCGTAGACCCAGGCTAGCCCTGAAATGCTTCTGTTAGGTCCAGGCTGGCCTAGAATTCGTAATCCTTCTGCCTCAGCTTCACAAGTAGCTGGTATTTACAGTCAAACCCAGCTTCCGTAAATCCTCCTATGCAGACTCTGAGATCGTGCTTTTGTCCTCGCCACTATCAAACTCCTTCCTAGATGTATCACGAGCCCTTTTAAGCCAACATATATGGAGTGGAATCCCTTTATTTCGCTGAAATTTGTGTCTCACCTATTTCTGCAATGCTCAGCACCACAATCTACCTTCTCAGGAGGTTAAGCCTCAGACAGAGACAATTAGTCTTGATGACTGAAATTTAAATGTCTTATAATGTCTCCCTTCCCAACCAGGGAGCACCTGGGAGACAGAGGCAGGCAGATATATCTAAATTCAAGGCCAGCCTGGTCTTCAAAGCTTGTTCCAGGACAGCCAGGACTACACTAAGAAACCTTGTCTTTGGGGTGGGGGGAGACATTGTCTATCTTCATTGTCTGCTACACTCATGTCTGTGACCCTAAAAGTCACAGCCTCACACTTACACTTGCTTGGATTTTTAGAAGATCTACAATTCTGTTTGTCTTTCCTCAAGTCTAGCTAACATTTATAAATGATTGCATTAATTATCTATAGGTAGAAATCTAAACCTCTTCATTAAAAAAGAAAGACAGGAAAAAGACAAAGGTGTCTCTGGCTCTCCCTCTTCATGTAATCCTTGAGGATTTGGTTCCAGGACCACCAAAATTATCAAAACTGAAGATACTCGACTCTTACAGAGAATAGTGTAGTATCTGCGTGTAACTTGTGTATAGCATTCTGTGTCTCTAGATTATCATACTTAATGGTATAATATATGTTATATATTATGTTCTATTGTACAGGGAAAATATAAATTGGAGTCTTCTATGGAATTTTTTATGGAACAATGTGTATGCACCTGCGTGTTCAGATGCAGGTATGTGTGTGTTTGTGTACCTGTGTGTGTAAGTTCTGGTTTGTGTATATGTTCCTGTGTGTGCAGATATAGATGTGTGTGTGTGAACTGAATATGTAGATGGAGGTGTGTTTGTCCACCTTTGTGTGCAGGTGTGTGGGTATGTGGAGGAGGGGATCAGAGGACAATTTCCTGTGGTGTTCCTCAGGACAGAGTGACTCGCTTGCCTAGAATTTGCCAACTGGGCTAGTGTGGCTGCCAGCAAGCTCGGAAAATCCTAACTCACCTCTGAAACACTGAGTGCAAATTTGGGCCCCTATGTCTGGGTGCTTCTTAGCTTCTTATTTATTTATTTATTTATTTATTTATTTATTTTAATGTGGGTTCTAAAGTTCCAATTTAGGTCTTCGCTCTTTCAAGGTAAGCCTTTTACTGATGAACTGACAGAATCTATCTCTATGTGTGTGTGTGTGTGTGTGTGTGTGTGTGTGTGTGTGTGTGTAGATATATGTACACACACATATACTGACTACAGTAGAGAAGTTAGCACTAACCATATGATCAAACACAGTCCTCAGGCAGGCACCTCCTGAAACACTTCATAGGATTCACAGATGAACTGTGAAGTATCATGTACTTCATTCTGTCATAGAACCAAAGGTTGCTGTATCAAATTAGTAGCCAGGTAATCTCCACCCAGCACAGGTCCACATAAAACAAAAATCAGAAACATTTCTGGTCTGGAGCATTTCAGATAAGGAATATTCAACCTATAGTAACTGGTTTTAAATATTAATGGCTGGTGCTGAAGAGATAGCTCAGTGATTAACTGTGGTTAACACCACTTGCTCTTGAGGGCTGGAGTTTGGTGCACATGGTGCTCACAATAGTCTGTAACTTCAGTTCCAGGGGATCTGACACCCTCTTCTGGACTCCTCTAGCACCCACCCCCAACACACACACACAAATTTTTTTCAAGATTTATTTATTTTGCCGGGCAGTGGTGGCACACCCCTTTAATCCCAGCACTTGGGAGGCAGAGGCAGGAGGATTTCTGAGTTCGAGGCCAGCCTGGTCTACAGAGTGAGTTCCAGGACAGCCAGGGCTATACAGAGAAACCCTGTCTCGAACCACCCCCCAAAAAGATTTATTTATTTTATGTATATGAGTGCTCTTTCTGCATGTACACCTGCTGCCAGAGCATGCAGCAGATCTCGGTATAGATGGTTGTGAACCACCATGTAGTTGCTGGGAATTGAACTCAGGGCCTCAGGAAAAGCAGCTAGTGCTCTTAACCACTGAGCCATCTCTCCAGCCCCACATAATGGTTTTAAAATAGCAAGGGGGACTGGAGACACGGCTAAGTAGTTAACAGATCACTGGCTGCTCTTGCAGGGGTCCTGAGTTCAATCTCCAACAGCTCACAACCATCCTTTTTTTGTTTGTTTGTTTGTTTTTGTTTTTTTTTTTTTTTTGGTTTTTCGAGACAGGGTTTCTCTGTATAGCCCTGGCTGTCCTGGAACTCACTCTGTAGACCAGGCTGGCCTCGAACTCAGAAATCCGCCTGCCTCTGCCTCCCAAGTGCTGGGATTAAAGGCGTGCGCCACCACCGCCCGGCTCCTTTTTTTATTCTGTTCTTTTTTGTTTTCTTTCTTGAGACAAGGTCTCACTATGTAGGTCTGACTGTCCTGGAACTCACTATGTAGAACAAACACCTCAAACTCACAGAGATCTGCCTGCCTCTGCCTCCCAAGTGCTGGGATTAAAGGCATGCATCACTATACCTGGCCACAAGTATCCTTAACTCCAGTTCCAGGGTATCTAATACCTTCTTCGGGTCTCCCTGGGCAACAGGCATGCATGCAGGCAAAACACTCAGTACACACAAAATAAAAACAAATCTTTTTTTTAAAACTGGCTAATTTCATCATCTAAAATTACATTGTATTTGTTTTGATTTCTTTTCTCTGGCGTTGTTATGTTTCTCAATGTCAGGCAGTTTAAATTTTTTTTTTTTTGATATTGTGATAAGATGTTGAACATTCTGGAAAGTGTGGAGAGTATCTGATCGCCTCCTCTGTTTTGTTTGTTTGTTTGTTTGTTTGGTTGGTTGGGTTTTTTTTTTTTGGGTTTTGTTTTTGTACAACTGGCAAACAAATTGTATATATTTATAATGTGATGTTTGCTATGTGTAAACATTGTGGAATGACTGAATGTGGCCATCAGTATAGTATTACTATCATCTCCCCTGCTTAGGATTTCTGGATCATTCATGGGGGTTGGCGGGGGGGATTCAAGATTTGCTCTCTTGAAATATTTTTTGAGTGTGTGTGTGTGGGTGAGGTCTTGAACTCATTTTGTGGCCCATGTTGGCCTTTAGCTTTTGATCTGCCTGCTTTGGACTCCCAATACTGGGATTACAAGTGTGGGTAACCTTAGTTAGAGTTTCTATTGCTGTGACAAAACACCAGGACCAAAAAAGCAAGTCGGGGAGAAAAGGTTTATTCAGTTTATACTTGCACATTGCTGTACATCATCAAAGAAAGTCAGTACAGAAACTCAAGCAGGGCAGGAACATGGAGGCAGGAGCTGAGGCAGAGGCCATGAAGGAGTTCTGCTTACTGCATTGCTTCCCCTGGCTTACTCAGCATGCTTTCTTATAGAATTCAGGATCGACAGCCCAGGGATAGTGTCTTGATTTTTTGTTTGTTTGTTTGTTTGTTTGTTTTTGTTTTTTCGAGACAGGGTTTCTCTGTATAGCCTGGACTGTCCTGGAACTCACCCTGTAGACCAGGCTGGTCTCAAACTCAGAAATCCATCTGCCTCTGCCTCCCAAGTGCTGGGATTAAAGGCATGCACCACCACCGCCCGGCTCAGGGATGGTGTCTTAGTTAGGGTTTTAGTGCTGTCAACAGACACCATGACCAAGGCAACTCTTATAAGGACAACATCTAATTGGGGCCAGCTTCTGCTACCAGAATACTGGCTTCCAGGCATCTAGGACTAGTATTAAAGCCCACTCCCACAGTGACACACCTACTCCAACAAAGCCATACCTACTCTAACAAGATCACACCTCCAAATAGTGCCACTCCCTGGACAGAGCATATGCAAAATGATCACATTCCACTCCCTGGCCCCCGTAGACTTGTTGAAACACATGAGTCTATAGGGGCCATAGCATAATAAAAAAGTACATTTAGCTCAGCTTCCTCATAGCCTATAGCAGTATCAACAATGTCAAAAGTCCAAAGTTCAATGTCTCTTCTGAGATCCATCCAATCACTTAACTGTAATCCCCAAACCAGCTGGGCAAACTTCAAACTCTGCATCTCCATCACTGATGTAAAATTGGTCTTCAGATCTCCAACTCCTTTTTGATCTTTGTTGACTGTAACAAAGTTCTTTTCCTGGGCTGGTTCCACTCCCAGTTAGCAGCATTCCTCAGCAGGTATCCTCTGGCTCTGGCATCTCAAACATCTTGGAGTCTCGAAGGCATCTTCAGTTTTACAGTTTCTTGTTTCAGTGTCTGGGATCCACACATGATCTTCTGGGATCCTCCAAAGAAAGGGCTGGTGTCACTTCTCCAGCTCTGCCCTCTGTAGCACTCTAAGCTCAGATTAAGACTGTTGCTGCTATTCTTGGTGATCATCCCATGGTACTGGCATCTCTAATACACTGGGGTCATCCACTGCAACTAGGCTTCACTAATAGCCTCTCATAGGCTCTCTTTTTAGTGCCAGACCTCAGCTCCTTTGCATGACCTCTTCAGTTCTGGGTCATCAACTGCAACTGAGGATATACTATCACCAATGGCCTTCCATGGCCTCTCACAGTGCCAAGCCTCAGCTACTCTTCATGATCCCTTCATGTCTTCAAAACCAGTATCACCTGGGTGACTCTTACACATTACCAAGTACAGCTGCAGCACAAGGTGCATCCTTGGCTATCTCTGGAACACAGCTTCTTTGTGTTCTCAGAAAACACTTCCCAAAAGATTTTACTTCAGTGATGCTGGTCTCTTCTTAGTCACCACTAATTTCTTAGCTCCAGCTAACCAGCATCAGTTATCCCAATAGTCCCTTCTATTCTGGATTCTAAAGCCAGAGCCATGTGGCCAAAGCTTCAGCTCCTTTGCATTACCCCTTCAGTTCAGCTGAACTTTACTTTACCATTTAACTTCTGGGTGCCCCTTTAATACTCCAACCATATATTTTATATTTTTTCCTTTCTCGGCTTTCTCCTTTTCTTTTTCTTTTCTTTTTTTTTTTTTTTTTTGGTTTTTCGAGACAGGGTTTCTCTGTATAGCCTTGGCTGTCCTGGAACTCACTTTGTAGACCATGCTGGCCTCGAACTCAGAAATCCGCCTGCCTCTGCCTCCCAAGTGCTGGGATTAAAGGCGTGCGCCACCACCGCCCGGCTGGCTTGCTTCTTTTCATTAAGATCCTTTTCATAAGAGTGAACTTTAGTAACCACACAACAGAATTTACACCAGGCTGTTTTGAGACTTCCTTTTTCAAAGCAATTAATCTAAATCTCTTCACCTTAGCCTCAGGCAGACTCTTAGGACAAAACCAAAAAGCAGCCATGTTCACCAAAATACCACAAAAACAGTCTCTAGGCCACATGCTGAAATTCTTCTCCACTGAGACCTCTTGGGTCAGGTTAGCACAGTTCAAACCACTCTCAGTAACAAAGTCTTGTATATTCCTTCTAAGATAGCCTTTAAGCCCCACTTAAACCATTCTAATGCTTTCCAAGTACAAAGTCCCAAAATCCACATTCTTCCAAACAAAAACACGGTCAGGCCTATCACAGCAATACGCTAGTCCCCGGTACCACATTCTGTCTTAGGATTTTAGTGTTGTGAACAGACACCATGACCAAGGAAACTCTTATAAGAACAACATCTAATTGGGGCTGGCTCACAGGTTCAGAGGTTCAGTGGATTATCATCAAGGCGGGCACATGGTGGCAACCAGGCAGGCATGGTGCAGGAGGAGCTGAGAGTTCTACATCTTCATCTGAAGGCTGCTAGCAGAATGCTAGCTTCCGGGCGGCTAAGATTAAGGCACTAAGGACCATATCCACAGTGACACACATACTCCAACAAGGCTATACTTCCAAATAGAGCCACTCCCTGGTCCAAGCATATACAAACCATCTCAGATGATATCACTCACAATGAACTGAGCCCTTCTCCAACAATCACTAATTAAGAAAATACCCAACAGCCAGATTTTTTTTTTTTTTTTGTAGAGAATAGAGTTTATTCAGGGCATGGGAAGGGGAGTTGAGAGGTAGTAGAGACAGAGAAAGGCAGAGAGAGAGAGAGGGAGAGGGAGAGGGAGAGGGAGAGGGAGAGGGAGAGAGGAAGGAGGAATAGGAGGAGGAGAAGGAGGAGGAGGAGAGGCTGGCCATGAGCAGGTGGAGAGAGAGGGGGAAGGGGAATGAGGAGAAGGGGAGCAGGAGGGAGAGGATAGAGAGAGAGCAAGAAGGCAAGAGCCTACGGCCAGATCTTATGAAGGCATTTTCTCAATTAAGTTCCCTTCCTTTCAGATAACTCTAGTTTGTGAGTCAGGTTAACAGAAGAGTAGCCATCACTGTGGGATACCATACTGGCAATCTAGGCAATATTCAAATCTGAAGAGTATATTTAAGTGGGCAATAAATCTGGCTAAATTCTTACCATATCTCACTCCCCTGCAGAGGATGGTGGTTGAAAGTTTAGTTTCACTACTGCTGTGTGGGTGAGTGTTTCAGGCCTGATTCACGGCTTAGATATGTGGTATTTAGCTATGAGCAGAGCAAGACCCCCAAGGCACAGAACTGGATGGACCAGACAAAGGCTTCCCTGGGCAGTGTCACTTGGACTCTGGCTCTGCCGGTCTCAGGAACTCAGAAGAAGGTGGAGATGAGAATCTAAGGTGACTAAGGGTAGTCACACATGGTGGCAAATGTCTGTAATCTCAGCATCTGGGAGGCTGATGCAGGAGAATCTTGAGTTAGAGGCTAGCGTGGGCCCTGTAAAGTGAGGCCCTGTTTCTTTTTCTTTTTTTTTTTTCTTTTTTTTTTTTTTTTTGGTTTTTCGAGACAGGGTTTCTCCGTATAGTCCTGGCTGTCTTGGAACTCATTCTGTAGACCAGGCTGGCCTCGAACTCAGAAATCCACCAGCCTCTGCCTCCCCAGTGCTGGGATTAAAGGTGTGTGCCACCAACACCCCGGCTGAGGCCCTGTTTCAAAAAACAGAAACAAAAGCAAAACTGAAACGATGAAAAGTGTCTTAGCTGAAATCTGACATGAACGAACAAAGCACAAAGCCCAAGAAAACCTGGAAGTAATTCATAGGAGAGAAAATTGCATTCTCCCACTTAGACCTTAAGACCAGAACAAACTTTCTCACCTCCAGAAGAAGGCAAACCAGTCATGGACGGCTGGAGGTGGCCTGGTGTCATTAACTTCTTCTACCATGGTTAGTAGAGTGTTGGGGTAAAAGGTTTAGTGGCTCTCATAATCCATGCTCTGACACTGGATCTCTGTTCTCTTAATGAACTGGCGAGACCATTAATTCCTTCGTGGGGTTGAGCATCAGGAGACCATCTTCTGGAAGTCTCTGCATAACTATACTTCTTAAACTCCTCTAAGGACCTGCTCAACAGGCCCATTTGTCATATCTCATTGTTCCCCCATGTGAGGAGTTTGGGACCTGCAGGCAGAGCCCTAGTTGTCTCCAGGTTGGTCAGATTTATGGACAGGTCAAAAGAGAAGAGTTAGGTTCATGAACACTTGAACCCACTCAGCTTGCTTTGTTACAGTTTGAATTGGAACCTCCACCCACCAACTCACGTTTTGAATACTCGGTCCCCAGCTGGTGGGAATATTTTAAGAGGTGGGGGTCTAGATGGTGAAAGCAGGACTACTAGCGATGGGTCTCTGATGGGCACTCCAGGCACCTAGTTCTATTCCAACTCCCTCTGCATCCTGGCCCATTGCAATGTGAGCAGCTGCTGACTCGACTGGCCACTTCCAGGAAGTCAGCCATGATGAACTGTAAAGCTGTGAAGCTGTGAGCCAACCAGACTTTTCCTCCTTAAGTCGTTTCTGTCAGGTATTTAGTCACAGTGATGCAAAAGTAATGGATACAGTTGATTTATTTTGTTTAAAAAAGTATTAATTTGTTTTTATATTAATTTATTTTTATATGTGTGTATTTTTCGGCTGCACACCATACATGTGCCTGGTGTCCATAATGCTCAAAAGAGAGCTACGGGTCTCTGGGAACTGGAGTTATTTACAGATGGTTTAAACTGCCATTTGGGTATTAGGAACCAAACTCAAGTCCACTAAAAATACCTGACTCAACCCTCTCTCCAGCCCCAATGCATATGCTTTTTACCCACAGCTAGGATAGCAAAAAGCTGTACATTCCTGGCTTGAGAAATCTTTTCTGACAGGAGAGCCTTTTTCACCAATAATTCAAGGATCTTTGAGTCTTTTGACCAATCTGGGACCAGGTCCTGGGAGGCCAAAGGGAAATGCAGAACTCGGATTGGCCAGAGGTTGTCATGGTGACCCCTTAGCGAAGGCGGTGACCCGGAAGCACTTGCTTCCTGATAAACTCCTTCCTTATGGACTAGAACCTAGTATGGAGCTTTTGGTACAGAAGGTAGTGCGATCAAATGCACAGACCTCCTAACATTCCAGAGCTAGAGTTTTGCAAAGAGGAATCCGGGTCTTCTTGCTCTGTGTCCGAAGGTGCTGTTCTGAGCACTTTCCATGTATATAGTTCTCCTTTTGTTCTCAGTTTGAAGTCGTAACCCTGAACTTGCGCTGCTTTCCCTCAGCCTGGCTCAGGGACTCCATGGGACTGCTGGTGTTTTTTTTTTTTTTTTTTTTTTTTTTTTGAAAAAAGTGGAAAAGGAAAAATTGGCAGTAGCCCTATGAGTTAAGTCGACTTGATAAAATATTTCTTGTTTTCTCGAGTTTACATAGACCACGTTTTCACTGTTGCTATGGGGTGGCTTGGCAGAAAGATGAAAATAAATCTGTGTAATTTATTTTTTCCATGCGTCAAGTAGATTTCCGCTTGCTTCACACACGCACACACATGCACACACACACATACACAGAGACGTGCGCACACATGCTTGCACATATAGGCTTTAATAAAATACTTAAACCCTTTCATGCACTCTGTAGAAGGAATAAATATGTACCGTACTTTCAACTTCTGTTCTTTGAAATACCATATGGTCCTCACCGTGGGCTTAAAATACTCTGGTGAGCGGATGCTTTCATGCACAGATAGCCAGGTGGAGTTTCCCCCCGCCAATCTCACAAGGTTAATTAATCCTTTAAAATAGAGCTTGGAGGGGTCCCTGCGTTTGGAGCGCACAGTCAGAGGGAGGTGGCCAGCCTCTCTGGCCGAGAAGTGAGTACAAAGGCAGCGGCCAGGAGGACAGGGCTGGGGCGCGTGCAGCCCAATGGAGCCTTTGATGAGTGCGCAGGCACTCAGATACTCACAGTTTGTGTCCTGCATAATCAGGATAACAGGCTCATGGTTTGCATGAATAACTAAGTTTGTCATTGTGCTTAATTTCCCTCAAAAATAAAAGGGAGTAGGGGGAGAGAGGCTGTCCCCGTCTCTCAGGCCCCATGCATATTTATAAAGGGCAGGGAAGTGAGGCTGGGTGGCCGGGAAGTGTGCAAAGGAGCCGGCCTGGAAGATCACTGCTGGGCACAGCGTGTTTGCTCTGGGCCTGCTCTGGACCTCGATTTTCTCCTCCGATCAGGAGCACGCAAATTTCTTTCCCCAAGGTTTTGGTTCTCAAATAGGGTTAGGCAAAGGAAGAGGACCAGAAGAAACCGATGCTGTTCTCTCTCTCTCTCTCTCTCTCTCTCTCTCTCTCTCTCTCTCTCTCT
>NW_021620800.1:300423-311107 GCF_004785775.1 Grammomys surdaster
TCTCTCTCTCTCTCTCTCTCTCTCTCTCTCTCTCTCTCTCTCTCTCTCTCTCTCTCCTCTCTCTCTCTCTCTCTGTAACTGTACCTGTGCTGCTTCACTATTATAGTATTTTTTAATCCTTGTTTATTCCAGTGTAAGCGCTACTCTTGTTTTAAATAGGCTATAAGTTTTATAACCTTTTTTTCTCACCTCCCCTGACTCATTTCAAAGAAAATTCTGGAAATCTCAAAGTATCTGGTTTTCTTCTTTGCCAAGACTGGCCAGACTGCCTATGAATGGGGAGAGGCTCCCCAACATCCTTTGGGTACACTGTTTAGGGACCAATCCCAGGTCTTTCTCTCAGTAGCCAGCAGGTGGCACTTCTGAGCTTTCCTTTTGACCACCCTTCTTTCCCACCCCAGGATTCCATTTGTCTTCAGTAATATGTCACACAATCTCTGCCGATGCCCGTGGGTGGGGTGGCTATCATCCAGACCCTGATGCACCTACACTACATAGGGCGGGCTAGTGGCCAGTCAGCTGTTCCTCCTGCCAGCCGCAGCCTACTCAGCTTCTCACCCCTCCTTCCATGCTAAATGCAGGGGGCTTCCAGGAGGAGGTGTCACTTTAAGTGATCCCCCCCCCCCCCGACAAAGACTTCAGGAAAGGAAAGGGACCCAGATCCCAGAACGGGAAGACTGGACTTTGCTTGAGGGGATATATATCTTTCCACTCCTTGGAAAGGATACTGCCTGCTTTCGTTTCCTTGTCTCCCCACTCCCGCTCTGTACACACATCTGAGCCTACCACTGATCACGTGTGTGGATGAGCTAGGTGGACCTGCCTGAGCCCCAGCTAGGTAACATGTGGCTCCACTGTTTCAAAGGAAGGGGCTGTGTGAAGGCCTCTGTTCCCACTCTTAGCTCAGTGGCATTGGTGGACACAGGAACCTCACAGGGTCTTCAAGGCACTCAGCAGAAAGGAGCTGCAGGTCACTGCTCCTCATGCTGGGTCATTAGAGGAGCATGTTTCCAGAATCCCCCTTTTATGACTGTCCAGAAGCCTGTCACACCTTCTGGGTACGTGGCAGGATAGAGGTGGAGGATGTGGCTGGAAGTGAGGAAGCATCCTGCCATGATTACGACAGGGACATCTACGCTGTTTTGGAAAGTGAAGGTGGCAGGTATACTCATGGGGCAGGTGCAGTTTTGGGCTTCTGGCCTATTCCACCACTCTGTGAGCAGGTGCTGGAACAAAACAACAGGAGGACTCCTCTCCCCACCACCTCATGTGTCCTGCTCAGTGATGTGGGATACTGTGAAGCAACAGAGCCAGGGCATCCCAGCCAGGGAGGGAAGATTAATTTGGGGTGGTTACAAGTGTCTCCAGGAGCCATTCTGCAAGCCAGGAGGGAGGTCCAGTCTGCAGAGCTCCATTCCCAAGGCTGCTGAATGACTAATGGCTATTGAGACATAATGTCCACCAAGTCACATCCGATTCTGTATTTAATGTTTAAATATTTAATTAATTAAATGTGCCAAATATTTAATTAAACACCATCAAAGCCACCAAGACATTCCTCTGTGCATAATTCAAAGACAAGCCAGCCTTCTCTCTAGGTTCCCATCCTCCTCTCACAGTGGGGTCAGGTCCCTCTGTCTGGAGGGAAGAAAATCAGTTTGAGCCCAATTCTGAGACTCGGAACACAGCCTTGGAACACCGGTACGTGATTAGACATCAGGTTGGCTGGGCTGTAGACAGTTCCCATCCCTCCCCAAAGAAGTCACCTTTCCCACCCCTTTCTCCTCCATCCCTCCATCCCTCCCTCCCCTTCCCCCTTCCCTCTCTCTCCTTCCAACCTTCTCTCCTGACACACAAGTTTTCTGTCTTTAGTTCAGGATGGCCTGGAACCCTGATCCTCCTGCCTCAACTGCCTGAGTGTCAGGATTACAGATGTGCAGCACCAGGCCTGCTTCTTCCTCTCCTACCTCAGTAGACATCTGCTCACGTTCCCTGTGAAAGCAGCCCATCACCTTGCCTAGGGAGCCACGGTTCCATTTCTTGTGTCTTCCTCCATTCTCACCTCACACTTCTCAAGCCTAGCCTATCACTGACTTTTTGATATGGCCGCACCAATTGGTTTTTAGAATGGTCACATATGAGCCAGGTGTACTGGTACACACCTAAAGTTCCAGCATTTGGGAGGCAGAGGCAGGTGGATCTCTGTGAATTTGAGGCCTGCCTGGTATCTACATAGTGAGTTCCAAGACAGCCTAAAAAAATAGAGAGACTGTGTCTTTAAAAAACAAAACAAACCAAACAAAACAAAACAAAACAAAGAGGTACATAGCCAAAGTCCATCTAATCAGAATGATCCTGGAACATCTGGACTTCCAGTGAGAAGGAACATGAAGGAGATCAAAATGAAGACAGCGAAGATAGACTTCATGGGTCCTTAGCCCAGCCTCTAGCCAGTGGAGATTCTTTGTGATAGATTATTTCTCCACTAGTGAAATGAGCCAATTCAAGCCAGATTAGATTATATTAAAGAAAGATTTATTGGGAACTCTTGGAGAGTTCACTGGCACCAAGCATTGAGGCCAGGGGAGTTGCCATGGGGAGAGGTGGGAAAGGAGAAGAGAGAGAAAGGGCTTGCAAGCAGAGAAAGAAGAGGAGGAAGAAAAGGAGGAGGAAGAGGAGGAGGAAGAGGAAGAGGAAGAGGAGATCAAAATGCAGAATGTCTGGATTATATAGAAAAGAACTTCTGGGGGAAGGGCAGCCCAGCCTCTGGGCTAGAAAGTTCAAAGTTGGGAGCAGGATGCACCAGGTAGGGACTGAGGGATGCTGGGAGAACCTGAAGGCCAGGTCTGCTTTGATACTTAAAATATGTACCTCAGTCCCTTGTTCTAGGGTCTGAAACCAAACACTTTGTTCCTCCATGATTTCTCTACCTGTAAAGTATGTATGTGTGGTGTTTCGATGTAACTGGGCTTCTTGTTACTATATTTCTTCTTGCTAAATACAAATTTATTCCTTTATTTCTGTATTGGTACTCTGTTATCAGCCCTAAGGTTCTGGGCCACAGAGAAAAGTACGGTTAGTTCCTTTAGAGAGACACAAATAGGCGTCTAATTCATTTTCTGTCTCTGTAACCCAATTCCTGAGACTTTTTCAGAAAAGAGGTTTCTATGGCTCATAGCCTCTGTGGTTGAGAAATCCAAATTCAGTTGCATCTGGTGGCTTCTGCTGAGGGCTTTGCTGCTCTAGGCATGGTGAATTCCCCAGCATACTAGGAGAGGGTAGTTCACACGACCTTCCTAACCCATTCAATAGACTTTGTAGCTTTAACAGATCTTACCCTGACTGTGCAGAAGAGTTCACCTACACAGAGTTAAAAATACTAACAACCAAAGCCCCCACCTCTGTGATCCTGGCTTAATTGGGATAGGATATGGCCCATGCTAGTCTATTTTAGAAGCTTACAGGGAATTTTGTGTGCATCAGAAACCCTTGGTTTTGATTTCCCCGTTAGAATTCCTGGTCTCCTCTTGGCTCTATCCCAGCATGGAAACAAGTGTGAGGGACAGAACATTCTTGTTGATTTCCCTGTCCACATTGCCCTTCCTCACCTGCAAAGCCTTAGAGGGGCCAGCTTGCAGTAGAATGCTTGAAAAGGGGCCCTTTAGCCTTTACGGCCTCCTAGCATGTGGGAACTTATCTCTATCTTATCTTGTGTCCCTTACACCTGGAAAATGGAACTTAGCAGGCTGTGTGGCCTGGGAGGACACTGCAGCCCTGGACAGAAGAGAACAATTACTATTTTGCTCATTTGGACTGAATTGCCCAAAAACCTGTAGATTTGTCATCATTAGGGGGTACCAGCAAGCCTGCCCATATGGTATATTAGAAAGCCCCCCTCCCAAAAAAAAAGTCTAATCCAAAAGAGCCTGGGATCAGGAGGAAGTGCAAACTCCAAGCTCAGATAAGAACATAGCTCTGAGGAAGAAAGTGAACGGTCTTTAAAGATTAAGAATTCTCACAGAGATTCCTTGGGTAAGCCTGCAGTGGGGCTGTGACCATCCTTTGCTGGTTTTGTTGGTTTCTGTTGGACAGAACCAAGAGCCATCTGAGAAGTCTCAATTGAAGAATTTCCTAGATCTGATGGCTTCTCCTAGTCTGTGGGAGAAATGTCTTGGTTGTTGATGTTGATGTAGGAAGGTCCGGCCTCTGTGGCCTGTATTATCTCTGGACAGGTAGTTCTGGGTGGGGGTGGAGAAAAAAGAGAAGACAGAGAAACACAGAGAGGGAAGAGAGGGAAGGCGGTAGTGGTGACAGAGACAGAGGGAGAGGGACAGAGAGAGAGAGGAGAGAGAGAGAGAGAGAGAGAGAGAGAGAGAGAGAGAGAGAGAGAGAGAGGAGGGAGGGAGGGAGGGAGGGAGGGAGGGAGGGAGGGAGAGAGAGAGAGAGAGAGAGAGAGAGAGAGACAGAGAGAGACAGAGAGAGAGAGACAGAGAGAGAGAGAAACAGACAGACAGACACAGAGACAGAGGAAGTTAGGACCATTCTTCCAAGTTTTGCCTCTAGATCCTCCTTGAGTTCTTGTCCAGACTTTTCTCAGCGATGGACTGGAAGTGTAAAATGGAATAAATCCTCTCCTCCCCAAGTTGTTTTTGGCTGTGGTGTTTATCACAATAGAAGGAGCTGAAAACAGGAAGCCTTTTCTCCATTTGAAATTCAAGGAAGTCCAGCCAGGGGGTAATCCTGGAATCCCAGCACCCCAGAGGAAGGAGAATGCAGAGTTTGAGGCCAACCAGGGTTGTTACCTAGTGAGAAGATCTCAAGACCCAAACTCTATGAGTGGCTTCAGTGTCACTGTGACTGAGTACCTGGCAACAACTACAAAAAGGAGTGAGTGTCCTTGTTTCTCCTGTTGCTGTGATCAAATGTCCCAACAAAAGTAACTCAGGAAAAAGCATTCATATTATTATGTTGTGTTTTTTTTTTAAATAAAAACAAGGAAAGAAAATGTTTATAGAGCACTGTATGGTGGTGGGGGAGGGGGTACCTCAGCGGCCCATGCTGAAGCATCCCTTCCAAGGTACCAGCCATACGACAGGTCTAGTATAGAATAGGGGTATGGGAAGGGGTGTTGAGAAGGGAGTAGAGGCAGAGAAAGAGACCAGGAACGCGTGGAGAGAGGCAAATAGGGGTTAGGGAGAGGGAAAGGGGTGAGAGAATCAGAGAGAATGAGAGGCCAAACAGCCCCTTGTTTAGCAAGCCAGGCCCACCTGACTGTTGCTAGGTAACTGTTGGGCGGAGCTTAGAAGGAATGCCAACATATTAGTTCAAGGTATAGTCCATTACAGCGGGGATGCCAAAGCAGAAGAGCGTGTGAAGCAGTTAACTACACTCCATCCACAGTCAAAAGAGAGCAACAAACACATACTGTTGCTCAGCTTACTCTCTCTATTTTCCATAGTCCAGGATCCCTGAACAGGGAATGGACTCACCCACAGTGGGTGGGTCTTCCCATTACAATCGAATCACAATCAAGATAATTCGCCACAGTTGACCCCAGAGGCCTCACTCCACATTCCGTGGAACCTACCACCAAGAGCCACTATGAGAAGGAGGGATTCTCCCCACTTCCTGGAAAATGGTCATCGGGTGGGAAAGGGATGACAAGAACAGCGCTGCAGAGATTCTTAGGTGGAGCCAGACCCTGAAGCCTGACGGAAAAGAGTCAGGACACACCCTCAAAGCGCAGCCTTCATTTCTTCCAGCTAGGCCCCACCTCCCAAAGTCCCACAGTTTCCCACAACCGCGCCAGCATCTGGGGACAAAGTGCTCGAAGTAAGCCTGTTGGGGAACGTTCTAGATTCAAATCATAAACCGAAACCAACCAACCAAACAAAAAAGACGAATGAAAATAAATATAAATGCAGTCAGTGACGTCAGAGGAAATGTGCTGAGAAATGCAGGTGTCCTGGAGGGTCACGGGGAGCGAAACCTTACTGGAGCCCAAGCAAGATGTAAGCGCGATATACAGAACGAATCCTGGGATCTAACACGCAAAGGAGAGGGGTTTTACAAAAAGAGAAAAGGGGAAATATGCATAGAGGGAAAACAAGAATTGAACAATTAATTAAAGAGCATTTTCTGAGCTTCAGGAAGACTTGATTAAAGGGGCCGATAAAGTTCCAGGAAGGATTAATTAAAGCAAGGCACATACTTAGACAGACCCTGGTGTAATTCCAGAATTATAAACTTCCAGACAAAAAGGGAGGTTACTCACAAAGGAAAGGAAAATTGGCTACTGGTCTAGTGTGGTGGCACACAGCTGCAATCCCAGCACCCCGGGAGCTGAGGCAAGGGAATTGTGAGTTCGAAGCCAATGTGGGCAAGTTCGTGGGACCTTGTTTAGAAAAGAAAAGGAAAAGGAAGAGAAGAAGAGGAAAGAAAGAAGACAGGATAGCTGGGAAAACATCTGGGTCAGCATTGACTTTCACATCTGCTCCCCTTCCCTGGACAGTGGAATCTCAGAAAGAGACCAGACTCCTGAGTGACAGTAGCGGAGGAATCCCACCTCCTTACAAGGTATCATTTGCACATCAGGGAAATGAATGGCCAGATGTGCTGACTGGTTTTATGTCAACTTGAAGAAAACTAGAGACATTTAGGAAGAGAGGGCCTGTATTGAAAAAAATGCCCCCACTAGATTGGCCTATGGGCAAGCCTGTGTTGTGATATGTGGTGCCACCCCTGAGCAGGTGTCTTGAGGCCATAAGAAGGTGTGGTGGCTAAGGAAAACCCTGTTTCCTGCTAGGCACCCATTCTTCATTTCTAAAAGATATGTTCAAGGCATCTCTGATTCCTCGCCACCCTCACCCCTCCCCAGAATGATGTCACTGCTGTGAGATAATTAATGGCTTGCTCTGGCTTTTGTAAACCCATTTATCGCTGTGTACCGGGGGAGAGAGACAGTTACTTACCAGCTGAGGGGAGTGGAGCAGTTTTTCATGCAGCTGCAAATTCTATGGAAGCGAGGTAATCACAGTCTCTTCCTTTAAAAACCCTTCTCTTAGCCCCTGCCGGGTAGTACACCTTCAATTTGGCTCTGAGGTTGTTGTCCTGCTAGTGTCTTTTTTTTTTTAAAGATTTATTATTTATTTTATGTATGTGAGTACACTGTAGCTGTCCTCAGACACACCAGAAGAGGGCATCGGATCTCATTACAGATGGTTGTGAGCCACCATGTGGTTGCTGGGAATTGAACTCAGGCCATCTGGAAGAGCAGTCAGTTGCCGGGCGGTGGTGGCACATGTCTTTAATCCCAGCACTTGGGAGGCAGAGGCAGGTGGATTTCTGAGTCCGAGGCCAGCCTGGTCTACAGAGTGAGTTCCAGGACAGCCAGGGCTACACAGAGAAACCCTGTCTCGAAAAACAAAACAAAACAAAACAAAACAAAACAAAACAAAACAAAAAGAGCAGTCAGTGCTCTTAACCACTGAGCCATCTCTCCAGTTGCCCCTTCACCCCCAGCTAGTAGTCTTAATAAATTCATCTAATTATAATTTGGAGTGAGTCTTCTGGTGGTTTTGAACTCTGTAACAGAAAGGCAGGCTGAGCAAGTGAAGAACAAGACAGTAAGCAGTGTTCCTCCATGGCCTCTGCATCAGTTCCTACCTCCAGATTCCTGCTTGAGTTCCTGCCCTGACTTCCTTTGAGAATGTGATGTGGAAGTGGACATGAAATGCATCCTTTCCTCCCTGAGTTGCTTTTGGTCATGATGTTCTATCACAGGAACAGAAACCTAACTAGTACACCAGAGGCTTCAAAGAACATGGGAATCTGTATTCGGTTTGAAGACAAAGTTGGAGAAGTGCTACATCCCCAAAAATGTTAACAGGAAGAGATACCTGGAGATCAGTTCCGAGCAAGTCAGATACCCAACGTGAGGGGTGAGGGAGCATCACCAAAGAAAAGGAGCACAGAAGAGAATGGCTTTGAAAGGTAAGACAAACACCGGGCCCGGGCAGTGGTGGAGCACGCCTTGAATCCCAGCACTTGGGAGCCAGAGGCAGGTGGATTTCTGAGTTCGAGGCCAGCCTAGTCTACAGAGTGAGTTCCAGGACAGCCAGGGCTACACAGAGAAACCCTGTCTCAGACAAAAAAAAAAAAAAAAAAAAAAAAAAAAAAAAAAAAAAGCATCGGAAGGCAGGACACCATAGGTGGGGATTCTTACATCTTTGTGCCACTTTGACAAGTAGGTCCTCAGATGCTTGCCAGAGAGCTGGCTCAGAAGTTAACAACACTTACTGCTCTCATAGAGAAAGTTTTGATTCCCAGCAACCACACAGCAACTCATAACCATCTGTAATTCCAGTTCTAGGAGATCTGATACCCTTTTCTGGCCTTTATAGGCACTGCACATAAGCTCTTATACATGTGATTTTTTTTTTTTTTTAATTAAAACTATCACTTTAGGGAGAGATAGCTCAGTGGTTAAGCTCTGCTCACTGGCTGCTCTTCCAGAGGCTGAGTTCAATCCCCAGCAACCACATGGTGGCTCACAACCAACCATCTGTAATGGGATCCCATGCCCTCTTCTGGTATGTTTGAAGACACCTACAGTGTACTCAGATACATTAAATAAATAAATAAATCTTTAAAAAACCCTATTACTTTAGGAAATATTTGGTTATAAATGTTTTTCATAATATTTGGCTTCATTTATCAACACGCAGTGCTAATAAAGCTATTATTTGCATTGTGTCTAAAACTCCCCAAGTGGATTCACGTCAAAGAATGTTTGCTTTGTCTCCCAGTACAGCACCCTTGGCTAGTGGCAGTGTCCTCCACTTCTTTTAGAAAGTGGAAGACCCTGACGGACAAAGATGTAGGAGATTTTAATAATGTGGTAAGAATCTTAATTTAGGAATTGAGTTTAATTGAAGTTAAGTGATTAACACTAATTAAGGCTGTAAGTAGTACTTTATACTAGGGAACAACCATCCTACTGTGTCCCTTTCTGTCTCCTGGATCCTTAAACAAACAGGTTGTCGTTTACAAGTACATTCTTAGGCAGTGTGAATGAGAGCAACACCCCTGGTCATTTTCTTTTCTTTTTTAAGATTTATTTATTTACTTCATGTATGTTTGAGTACACTGTCACTATCTTCAGACACACCAGAAGAGGGCATTGGATCCCATTACAGATGGTTGTGAGCCACCATGTGGTTGCTGGGAATCGAACTCAGAACTTCTGGAAGAGCAGTCAGTGCTCTTAACCACTGAGCCATCTCTCCAGCCAGAAAGAGCCAAAATGACTCCTCGTGAGAGTGCGGACTGGTACAACCACTATGGAAATCAAGATGGCAGTTCCTTAGAAAATTGGGACTAGTTCTACCTCAAGACCCAGCTATAACACTCTTGGGCATATAACCCACGCTCCACCATCCCACAAAGACATTTGCTCAACTGTGTTCATGGGAGCTTTCTTTGTAATAGCCAGAAACTGGAAACAACCTAGATGTCCCTCAACCAAAGAACGGATAAAGACAGTGTGGTTCGTTTACACAATGGAATATTGCTGAGCTGTTAAAAAAAAAATGACATGAAATTAGCAGACAAATAGAACTAGATAAGTCCATCCTGAGTGAGGTAACCCAGACCCAGAAAGACAAACATGGTATGTACTCACTAGTGACTGGATATTAACCATTAAGTAAATGATAATTAATTGCAATCCATAAAAAAAGACCCTGCTCTTTTCTGGAGGGAGAAGAGGTGGGGAGAAGATCTGGGATCCACTGGGGGAAATGGGAGGTGTGGGGGAGACAGGGAGGAGTAGAGGGAGGGGAGGTGTGGGGGAGACAGGGAGGGGTAGAGGGAGGGGAGGTGTGGGGGAGATACACTGTATGATAGAGTAAATAAAACTATATTAGAAAGTGACCCCTCCCCGAGCATGACAAACAAACTTATGATCATTGAAAATTTAGCAGCTTCCTTAATGTCTGGATCACAACAAGGATTAACAGCAACATTTACATAAAAACCTAGGGACGGAGGCGAAGTTTCAATTAGAGGGAAATTTACAGTTAAAAAAAAATACAACTAAAAAAATGATTTCAGTTATTTATTTATTTATTTATTTATTTTTGGTTTTTCGAGACAGGGTTTCTCTGTGTAGTTCTGGCTGTCCTGGAACTCACTCTGTAGACCAGGCTGGCCTCGAACTCAGAAATCCGCCTGCCTCTGCCTCCCGAGCGCTGGGATTAAAGGCGTTCGCCACCATCGCCCGGGTGATTTCAGTTTTTTTCCCCTTCATTTTTTTTTAGGCAGGATCTTACTATGTAGCCCAGGTTGGCTTGTAATGTTCCCCCCGCCTTTTATTTTCATTTTATTTATTTATGTGTATGTGAGTGTTTTGTCTGTCTGCGTATCTGTGCACCACATGTGTACCTGGTACCTGTGGTGGTCATAAGAAGATGTTAGATCCCCTGGGACAGGAATTTTAGACAGTTGTGAGCTACTATGTAGGTACTGGAAGTTGAAACCAGTCCTCTGCAAGAATGACTAGTGTTCTTAACTGTGAGCTGTCGCTCCAGTTCCAGGCTGCTTTCCCCTCTCTTTCCTCTCTCTCTTTCTCTCTTTCTCTCTCTCTCTCTCTCTCTCTCTCTCTCTCTCTCTCTCTCTCTCTCTC
>NW_021620800.1:311117-319751 GCF_004785775.1 Grammomys surdaster
CTCTCTCTCTCTCTCTCTCTCTCTCTCTCTCTCTCTCTCTCTCTCTCCCTATCTCTCTCTGTCTCTCTAACTTATTGAACTTATTTATTTATTTATTTATTTTGGTTTTTCAAGACAGGGTTTCTCTGTGTAGCCCGGGCTGTCCTGGAACTCACTCTGTAGACCAGGCTGGCCTCGAACTCAGAAATCTGCCTGCCTCTGCCTCTCAAGTGCTGGGATTAAAGGTGTGCGCCACCACTGCCCGGCGAACTTATTTTTTTTTTGTATCTTGTCTTACCTGTATGTAAGTTGTTTTATCTGCATGAATGTCTGTGTACCATGTGTGTGCACTGTGCATGTACTGTCAGAGGCTAGAAGAGGGCATCAGATTTCCTTAAACTAGGGTAACAGATTGCTGTGAGCAACTACCTAAACGCTGAAAACTGACTCCAGGTCCTTTGGAAAAGCAGCCAGTGCTCTTAGCATTTGAGTCATCTCTTCAGCCTTAGGCTTCTAATTCTTGATATGTCTGCCTCAGCCTTCCCAGTCCTGGAGTTACAGACCTTGGCCCCCAAAATCAACTCACTTAGATCATGTAGGAAATTAGAGTGAGGAGAGTAGAAAAGGCTACACAAAAGTGACAGTGGGAGAGAGTTGATAAATATGAAATTTCCCAGGAATTAGAAAACTAAAAAAAAAAAAATGAAGATAAATGAATAGAAATAATGCTTGGATCATGCTTTTGTTTTAAGTTGGGTCTGTGAGACAGCTCAGCAGGAAGAGCATTCACCACAGGTCTCACAACTGAGTTGGATCCTGGAACCCATGCACAGGTGGAAGGAGAGAACTAGCTCCACAAAACTGTTTTCTGGCATCCACAGACCTGCTGCAGCACAGATTGCATTGCAAAAGAAATCTACAAAGAACTGACACAGAATAAAATCCCTATGGTGGTTTGAATAAGAATGGCCCCATACATTCATATCTCTGAATGCTTGGTCCATAGGAACCAAGTATTAGGAGGTGTGGCCTTGTTGGAGGAAGTATGTCTAAAAGGGGTAGGCTTTGAAGTCCCAGAAGCTCAAGTCTCCCTTCTGCCTGCCAATCCAGTTATAGATCTCTCAGCTCCTCCAGCACCAAGTCTGAGTACAGAACTCCAGGATGATAATGGAGTAAACCTTTGAACTGTAAGCCAGCCCTAATGAAATGTTTTCATGGTATCTCTTCACAGCAATAAAACCATAACTAAGACAATCCCTATTACGAAGAGAAACAGAGACTATGGAGGAACAATTTGAATAAGACGAAAATGAAATAACCAAGGATTGTATGGAACATGATTCCATCTCTCTAATGCTCAGAGGAATACAAATCTAAATCAATATTATATTTCATTCATTACATTGATAACAACTAAGCATTTTGACATTCAGTGTTGGGGAAAATGTGAAAAAAAAAAGATGCTTATAAACTGCTTATAAGAATGTGAATGTGAAGAAAGCTAGGGATAGTTTCGTGTGCTTGTAACCCCAAACCTCAGGAGGATAAGGTAGTAAGATCAGCCTGGGCTACAGGGCAAGACCTTACGTTATGAGAAGGAGAAGGAAAAAGAGGAAGAGGGAGAGGAAGAGGAAGGTGGGGAAGAAGAGGAAGACAGGGAGGGAAAGTAGAGGCGTAGAAAAGGGAAGAGGGGGAGAGGGGTTTTGTTTTGTTTTTTTGAATGTGTCTCTAATGCACTGGGCTACAGATAACTATACCTAAGGATCAGAAGACATTCTATACAGTCCTGTGAGGATGTGAATGAAATGGAGGCAAAGTCTCCCTCCCCCACCGTTTTCACCCAGCATCTTCAGATAGAAGCCAAGAACTTGACTTCAACCTTCTAAAACACTCAATAAATAATCCAGCAGATTCATACCTCACCCAGAATTTTGACTGCAGAACTTTGAGCCAGGTAGACATCATTCTAAGCACTGCATCTATGTTCATTTGCTATTGTGCTGTAGTAGAGACATAGACTCATGTACCGGGGACTGGAGAGATGCCTCAGCTGTTAGGAGCACTTGCTGTTCTTGTGGAGGATATGGTTGTGATTCCCAGCATCCACGTGGCAGCTCACAACTGCCTATCACCCAAGTTCCATGGACTCTGTTCTTTTTTGGACTTTTCTGGTACCTGCGTACACACACACACACACACACACACACAGAAGATATGATAAAGACAGTGTTGTTGTCCTGGGACAAACCCTAATTAACGTGTAAGATTTTGAAACTTGTGGTAAATCTTGAAACCATGCACACCACACCTTCCCAGCCTTTCTCTCCTTATTGCCACAGTGGTCCTGTGGTGTCTACAAACATTTCTGCCTAACAGAGATCCAGAGAGACCCAGAGCAGTGAGGGGATCAGAGCAGAAAGAACAGCACTAGAGCCAGCATGGTCCCAACAGTGTCTCCCTAAATTCTACCTTCTCGACCTAAAGGTTTGCCTAGAATTCCTCAGCGAGGGACTAGTAGCGTGGCTCAGTAGTATAACCCCTGCCTAGAATCTCCCAGTGAAAGGCTGGGGTTGTGGCTCAGTGGCTGGCAGAGCATGTACAAATCCTGGGTTATTAAATCAGCATCAAAAAGGAAAGAAGAAAAGAAAAAATTTCCTTTTTTATTTCTATGCATTATGCAGTATGCCCTTGGTAGTTGTGGGGAGTTGGTTCCATGATCACCCTGAAATACCCTCCTATAAATCTTTCCAACCCTTGCATATGATGGTTTGCTGTTTGTATATAATCTTTGTAGACACGCCCATGTTCTTTAAGCCCCTCTAAGTGACTTCTGATGTCTAGTGCAATGTAAATAGTTGCTTAATGCATTGCTCAGGGAACAAGGATAAGAGAGTCTGTAAGTGCTCAATACAGAGGCAGTTTAGGGGTGAATATTTTCTTTTTTTCTTTTTTTGGTTTTGGTTTTTCGAGACAGGGTTTCTCTGTATAGCCCTGGCTGTCCTGGAACGCACTCTGTAGACCAGGCTGGCCTCGAACTCAGAAATCCACCTGCCTCTGCTTCCCAACTGCTGGGATTAAAGGCATGCGCCACTACTGCCTGGTAGGGGTGAATATTTTCAATCTGTTGAATCCAGGGGTGACTGCACATAATTCAGGGCTGATATTTTGCTTTATTCCAATTATTCCTTCCTTTTCAAAGGACCTCAGGATACACATAATATGCACACACAATACTGCAAAATTTGTAAAGTACCCCCTCAGTTATGACCAAAGAAGCCCCAGCTTCTGACCCAAATTGGTAGCCAAGGCTAGGTCAGCCTAAGTTCAGTGGTCAGTGGCAACCAGTACAGTTTGACAGGTCTGTAGTTTCCTGTAGCTCAGCCTCCCTCTTTGGAGGTTGGGCACACATGTAATCTTGGCTAAGTGGGGTTTTTACGGAGGTCTTATTAGTGTAAGGTCTGTAATGGCCAGGGTAGGGCTCTTTGTATTTAATCCCTTAAACGCTATAGCTGTGACAACTCTCTAAGGTCACTGACTAAAAGGTTCACATCTTCCCTCTCCCCCTCGCCTTCTTGGACCCCATGCCTTCTTCTCTTCAGTTCCACCTGGCTTCAGTTTCCCTCTCTGTGGAATGGAGTTCAAGGCACACATGATTCTCCTTTGGGTCTTCTGGGGGAGAGGATTCTGGCTCTGTACTGATGGTGTATGGTTTGATCTCCAAAGGCTCAGAGTGAGCCTGGTCTACTCTTCTGAGACTCCTCACTCCCCCCACCCCTCGCCCAGTACCCACACGGAGCTTAGAAAGAGCCCTACGACTTGGGTCCCGTTCATCATTTACAGGGGCCAGATCTAGCCCGTTTTAACCCGTGATGGCGCTCAGTGGGGGCTAGCCGGGCGTTAAAAACAGGCAGAACGCAGGGGCCCCTGACCCGCCCTGTGCTACGGGTCGGAAGACGAACCGGGTGACCGCCTCCGGGTTGAAGTGCATGAAATGGTAAGGCGGGAGGTAATGTTCTAATCTGCCTGGGTAGGACAATCCAGTCTCTTTGGCAGCCCGGGGCTTGCCCATGCTGGGTCCCCGCAGGGGCTGATTGCTCGTCGGCTCCCTAGCTACAGACCAAGCCAATCAGCGCGCCCGCGCCGCGAACAGCAGGCGGCGACCCGCCAAGGGCGGGCGGGGTGGGACAGAGGGGAGGGCTCTCGGGCAGCACACCGGCGGGCCAAGGCGCCCAGTTCCCAGGGGTGCACAGCGGGTGGGCTCTGCAGGTCTGGCCCGGGCAGCGCTCTCTTGCGGTCACGGGATCACAAGGCATCTGCTGCCATCTGGTGGCTGAGCTCCTGCAGCTGCGGCGCCAGGGCTTACAGGGTTTGCAGATCCCTGCGCATCCTTGCACCCAGAGCCTCCCCAACCACACCACACAGCCAACAGTGTCCACCTCTCGTCCTGCTCGGGATTCTCCCAGCAGAGTGAGAAAGCAAGCATATTCAAGGAGGACGTGTGTACCAATGGAGTTGCAGAGAGCTGGGAGGCAGGCTTGGTATGTCTCAGCTGAGTAGCACAAAGCAGAGTCATTCACTTCTGTGAACTCTTTTTATTCTTTTGTAAATTGGAGTTGAAAGAAGTGCGTTCCTTGGGGAGCCTTTGTAATGATTAACTGGTGGATTCAGGTCAAGATCCAGTACGTGGTCAGAGCGCGCACTAACTGTTCCTAGGTGTCTTAGCGTCACTACTGCTATGCTGAAAAACCATGACCAAAAGCAAGTAGGGGAGGAAAGGGTTTATTTGACTCACACTTCCACATCACAGTCCATCACTGAAGGAAGACAGGACAGGAACTCAAACAGGACAGGAGCCTAGAGACAGAAGCTGATGCAGCCCGCCATGGAGGAGTGCTGCTTACTGGCTTGTTCATCATGGCTTGCTCAGCCTGTTTTCTTACAGAATCCAGCCCCAATGACCCAAGGATGGCAACACCTATAGTGGGCTGGACATCCCCCATCAATCACTAATTAAGAAAATGCCCCACAGCAGGATGCTTGTTAACAGAGGCATTTCCTCAATTGAGGTTCTCTCCTTTTAACTTTAACTTCCGTCGTAAAACCAGCTAGCACACTAGGATAGATTGTAGATGCCAGGCATGTGTAAGGCACAGGATGAAACACACACACACACACACACAGCGAGATGAGTTCTCGAATTGATCATGTTATGGATTTTCACTTTCTCCACCTGTGAACTGGGGATACCAATGCTGGCTTCCACCCCCAAGCTTGGGTAACTAACATGAGTCTACCACTCTCAAGATAGATCCACTGGCTGTCCTGGGTCTCCTAGGCCTTTCTTTCAATTGTAAGCTTATCTCCACCAGTCTGCAAGCTCTCACCTCTGCATCCAAACCTGGAGGCTCTGCCTCCTGTCTTATAGATAAGGGTTGTTTTCTGTCTCCAATCCCGCTCTCCAGGGTCACAGACTAAAAGGTCCAAATACAGAACAGATAATTTTTTCTGACCCTTTTCAATGAGGCCCCAGGGGCAGCCATCTTACCCCCTCTAACAAGACATGGTAGGAGGAGTCAGATGGTAACAGTGCTTACCACCAAGTCTGATGACCTGAGTTTATCTCCAGGACCCACATGATGCAAGGAGAGAATGGACTTCCTTTTCTGACCTCTGCATATGCTCTGTAGCATACATAAAGAATGAATATAGTAATAAAATTATTTTTAAAAAAGATACGGTCAATTGAAGGGTAGTAAACACCTCTCAAAAAAGGAAAGTTGTGAGGGAGAGTGGGAAAAAAAAAAGGAAAGTTGTCAGATATGATAGCATAGGCCTGTGGTCCCAGCATCCAAAAGGCTGAGGCTGGAGGAGGGTGGGAGAGAGAGAGAGAGAGAGAGAGAGAGAGAGAGAGAGAGAGAGAGAGACTCCTGTGCAGCCACTGTCCCACAGTCATGCTGAGCAGGTGGCTGCACTCTGTTCCAGCAGCCACACAGCTCCCATGACTTCTCAACATGCAGCAGCAGGAGGGCTGCCAAGCAGGGTGTGACAGCCAGGTACATCCTGGAGGAAGTGGGATGTCTCAGCAGTGGCAGTGCATAGTGCTCAACCTGTGGAAGCGCCAGCTCCAATTCAAAGGTATCAAATATTTGCTTAGCTGTTCAACATTTCTTCAAATAATATACTCACAACTAATTCATATCTAGACTCGACGTCTTCATCTCTCTCAAGCCTCCCTCCTGGATTAGCTATCTTGTCTATTCTGGGAGAAAATTGCCCTACATTCTAAAAATAGGCCCTGGAGCCCGGACACCGGCATGTACCATCAGAGAAGGCTTTATTTATTTATCTTGAGAGCTGTTCTCTGGGGACAGCTGCAGTCGAGCCTGGGGACACATTCATCAAACAGCTCAGGTACATGTAGGAGTCTGGGACCACTGAGATCTATGCTGCTTGCTGCCTTCAAAACAGGCCATGTTCTGTTCCTGAGGAGACCCTTGGACACATGGGCAGGGGATGGGTTCTCAGAGACAAGATCCTCTCTTCTCCAAATATGGTTCCTTTTGCTCTTGGGAGTTAGAAGCCCAGGATCCAGAACCCACCAGAAATGAAAGAATGCTTATGATGGGGTCTTGGAAAATTGGGCCATGCGTGTAATGAGGCTCTAAGTTTGAAGGTCAAGGTTATGGTAGGAGCTCTGATCTGACCTCTAAAGTTGGAGCATAGGAAATGCTTACTTCCAATTTTTGCTCTATCCCAGTCTCTTGATATTCTTCTGGTTCAACCCTCTAGAAACTTGTTTGTTTTTTTTTTTTGTTTTGTTTTGTTGTTTTTTTTTTTTTTCATTTTTTTGGTTTTTCGAGACAGGGTTTCTCTGTATAGCCCTGGCTGTCCTGGAACTCTCTGTAGACCAGGCTGGCCTCAAACTCAGAAATCCACCTGCCTCTGCCTCCCAAGTGCTGAGATTAAAGGCGTGCGCCACCACCGGCCGGCATAACCCTCCAGAAACTTAATGAAGCATCTACATGGGTATGTGTGTAGGTGCCTGCTTGTGGAGGGAGGTGTCAAAGACCAGATAGAGAAAGGTACGTATAGGCCTCCTGGCTATATGTACCTGTGAGTTTCAGCTGATTCCTGATAGTCTGCAAAGACTGGGTGCTGTGCTCCCAACCTAGAGGCTTTGCCCATGACTTCCTGCATTATACAGAGGGGCAGTCAGGAAGCTCCCTTTAGAGACCTCACCACATCCTGGCCTCCTCTGTGTCTCCTTATGTTATCACAGAAGGAGGATACAAAGCCTTCCCTTTACCCTCTGTGCCTCCTCCTTTCTGTTGCTCAAAATGAAACCAATCAGGACTTCATTCTCAGTTTCGCAGGCTCTCTGAGAATTACTAAGTCCCTATGGCTAGCTCCTAAGGTGTGCCTTACTCCAGTGATGATTCTTGTCACTATGTACTTTAGATGGTGGCAGGAATCATCCCCCACTCACTCAGTTCATCATTCAACTAGTCAGTCTTGGTAATAACTTCACCACGGCTCTGGCATTGACCCCATAGCCACAGAGAGCTAAGCCTTTCCTTTCAACAGATCTGTGCTTTGAATTGCCATCTTCCTGCCTCAGGCTCTAATCCAGTTGGTGTTAAATGGAACAAAATCTCCCCCAAATGAAGAGTGTCTCTAGGAGCCATGTCCTCTTGTGGGATAATTCCCAGTACCAGTATTCACCCAGTTACAAAGACATTTCTTCCCTCTTAATCTCGTATTCACAGTCAGCTAATGCAAAATGAAATTCCATGTGATTTTTTTTTTTGCTTATTTTTGAGTCCATTGGGCACATTGTGGCTGATCGCTGCTCTGACATTTTTCTTCCCTCATTAAGGAAGATGCCCCTGGTGAGTTACCTGAGCTTGGTTCGGAGCAGAAAATAAATATCGCTGGCATCCACTTTCCTGTGCTCTCTGGGTGTAATTAAGAAGGAGGCACCTGCAGAAGAGGGAAACAGAGAGTGGAAAGCAGGCTAGTGGGTACTGTTCACAAGATCTCCTGCATTGGGTGGGGTGGGCAAGCCTCCAGAGAGCTATGGTATGAGTCAAGGGTTCGAATGTCTGACTTGCATCGGTAGCTCAGTCCAGATTTGGGAGAGGGAGACATGAAGCCAGCCCCATAGAGCTGTTCATTGGATAGAGCCTGTGGCTGAAACAGAGACTTAAGAGGGATAAGAGAGTCTATGGAATATTCAGCTCATCATTCCCCCCCCTCCCATTTATCTTCTGAACCTTAATGTCTAGGTGGAATCTTAGCTCCCAGAGATAGACTGCTTTCTTGTCTGTCCCATATCATTTGGCATGGGACAGGGCTCTGAGGTGGTGTAGAAGTGATCATTGTTGCCCATAGGCAATGTCACAGGGTCCCCTGGGCAATGTTCAATTTCAAATCTGAGGTAGGCAAGCAACTTCACACTAGAAGCTCACCACAGTTGTCCCTGTGTTGTCCAGAATAGACTTTTTGGTCTTTAGGTCCTAAAATAGGTGTAGGGCAGGAATGATAAGCTCAAATCCCAGTACACTGAGCAGGGTGAGAAAATCCCTCAGCCATTCCCAGGCTCACACAGTCTCTCTCTCTCTCTCTCTCTCTCTCTCTCTCTCTCTCTCTCTCTCT
>NW_021620800.1:319761-336590 GCF_004785775.1 Grammomys surdaster
TCTCTCTCTCTCTCTCTCTCTCTCTCTCTCTCTCTCTCTCTCTCTCTCTTTCTCTCTCTCTCTCTCTCTCTCACACACACACACACATACACACACAGACGCACATAGACACATACACACAAAGCCAAACACACTCATATACATCCATGCATACAAAAACAGAGAAACACACTCACATGCATAAACACGTATACACAAACACAGATATCCATACATACAAACACACAGACAGACAAAAATATACATTTACACACACAAACAGAAATACACATGTATAAACACACAAAACCTCAGATACTCATGCATTCACAAAAACACACATACATATACTCACACACAGAAACATACACTTGCACACACAATCATACACTCGCATACATATATACAGAGAATCACACACATACACACATTTACAAACACACACTCACACACACATAGACACACACATAGACACACACACACACTCATATATATATATACACACACTCAGGAGGGCTATAGGATCATATAGTACTTGGACAACAGTACTTTTCTACTTGACTGCCCCAGGTGGAAGGCTCACTACCACCTCTCCAGCAGTTGCCATGTATCCATGTTAGCAGAGTATGGTCATCCCTCTCCACCTTGACTTGGGTATTACCGAGGTGTAAACGGGCATCTATTAGGGCTGAGGATGTTGCTTGGTGGTAGAGCATTTGCCTGGCACGCATAGATCCTGGGGTTCTATCCTGAGCACTGAAAAACAGACAGAAACGTAAATCTAATTATGTGTCAAAACTGATAGGCACCAGTCAATACTCATGGAAATAGCCAATCATTTTGTTAACTTCTGGGAGCTCTCTGCATCCTCCCCCCCCTCCTCCCCTTGAGGATCCCTCCAACCAGAGAATGAGGATCCCAGAAGTAGGTCTAATGATGCCCTCAGATGCTCACACATGACTGTTTCTGGCCCCTCTTTCAGCAGTACATCTCAGCTGAGTCTGAGCCAGCAGGGGCTCCCCCACCTTCTCTCAGCGCTCTCTGAGCTATCTACTGGATGGGGAGTTAGTGATTCACAGAGGCATCTCAGATACTCCCACCCGCAGCCTGCAAATGTGGGCTAGCTGAGAATTCCAGAAGCCCCAGCAAGCTTAGTTAGTCCTGTGACTAGGATCCCAGTGCCTCAGGCCTGGAGCTAAGGAGCAAGTGTCAATTTAAAATCATCCATTTCTGACCTATCAGTCAAATCTCTGTCGATGAGCTTGTCCAGTCTGCCAGCTTTGCAGACAGTGTTTTTTTTTTTTTTTTCCTCAGTAAAAATTCGACCTCTAAACCTCAACAATTAGGATAAGCTGCTGGGAGAGAATTCCCTCCTCCATATTAAATGTTATTAAAATACTTTTCCATACTGTTGCATTGAGGGTATCTTTTTTTTTTAAAAATTAAGATTTGTTTATTTTATTTCAGTCTTTGTTTTGTTTTCTACAAAGTATGTATACACATCATGTGCATGCCTGGTACTTGAGGATATCAGAAAAGGTTGTTGGATCCCCTGGATCTGGAGTTACAGATGGTTGTGAGCCATCACATGTGTACTGGGAACAGAGTCAAGGTCCTCTCGATCAGTCAGTGCTTTTAATCACTGGATTCTAAACTTTTTATTTATTTATTTATTTATTTATTTTTGAAGTAAGTTTTCTTACCATAGTCCTGGCTGGCTTTGAACTCGCAATCTTCCTGCCACCATCTCCTAAATGCTGGGATTGGGAGCTTATGCGACTATGCCTAGTTTGGAATTAATTGTTTTTGTTTGTGAAAACGTGCTCCCCAGAACATGGCTTCATGCAGATATGTACACACGAGGGAGCCCCACCAAGCGCTGGATGTCCCAATGCTCAGAGCCCTTCCTGAGGGCTGACCTTGCCTGAGAGATGCTGCCTTTGGAGTTTGTTCTGGTGGGATACAGATATCTTTCTTTCTTCCCTCTCCTTTCTTTTTAAAAGAACACATTACCCACTCTCATCTTCCCAGCAGCAGGGAGCCTGAACCTTGAATTTGCATGTCCTTTGCTGAATGATGGAAAGTAAGGCATCATTTTAAGAGTAGGAGAGGCAGAGGGCAGGGGAGCAACCTTGGACTGGGGTTTGGCTCCCAGATATTCAGGCCTGGCTCTGAATTTCCCTGCAGGCCTCTCTGCCTCCCCATGCTCCTGACTGAAAGGGTAGCAGTAATTCCCAACTGGTTGCCAATGTGAAACTCTTCATCAAGGGTTGGATAAATTCTGGACTGGCTTTCTGGACTTCAGGGGTGACACAGTGCCAAGGATATTGTGGTGTGTCTATAAAGAGTCCCTCAAACTTGGTCCCCAGCTGGTGGCATTACTGGGAAGTGATTGGATCCTGAGTGTTCAGACTTCCTCAAAGTATTAACCTGCTGATTAGCTGGATGGGCTGATAGGTGGAAGGTTGGGACTACTTAGAAGAACATACTTGCTGAGGTATATGTTTGAAGGGTTCAATCTTGTTTCCTTCTCTCTGCTTCCTGGCCTCTGAGAGGTGGTCTGCGTCATCTGCCACATGTTCCTGTCACTGTGATGTGCTGCCTCACCACAGGACCTTAGCAAAGGAGCCAGCCCACCATTGATGAAAACCTCTGAAGCCATGAGCCAATAATTCATCTCAGCTATTTTTGTCAGAGATGAGCCACTCACTAACTTGTGCACAAAGGAAGCATGAACGCTCTGAAGTCAACTGAGCTTGAATTTTCTGCTGCCTAATGCTGGTCATGTGACCTTGATAGAATCAAGGCTCAGTTGCCTCATCTGCAAAATGGAGAACTTGAAGTTTTGTGAGACTTAAATAAGTTTCATTGGTGTTGGTCAGGCCACATCCACAGGTGATACCCTGTGCTTAATACCATTAGCCTAGGATATGGTCTCCAAGGTGACCTGGCTAGCCCTCACCCTCTTATTTTCTCCAGCCCTTGACTTGGTCTCAGAAAGGTTAGGAGAGTCCCTTCTAATATTTTATCTTAAAAAAAAAAAACCCATAATTTTAGAGTAAGATACACATTTAAGGTCAACTTAATCTATTACTTATAGCATTAATGGATGCACATGGAAGCTTCTAGAAACCCTTATCAGTACAGTAACAACAGTCTGCACTGGAGACTGATCAGGACGGAGCATCCTGGTGCCTTACTGGACCTGATTGCCAAAATCCATGCAGCTCTTTGAAGGTGGGGGATTGGAAGTAGGCATCTGCTCTGTGCAGGTATGTGGGGAGCAGGCTGTGATGTGCTGGAGGCCAGGCCCTCTCTGTTGGGTTGGCCTCCTTGAGCAGTCTTTCCTTCCTGATGGCTTGTCCAGGGACAACTTATGTTTGTGTCTGTGTGTGGCATGATGACTTGACTGTTGTGTCTGTCTATGAGTGTGTGTGTGTGTGTGTGTGTGTGTGTGTGTGTGATAATGACTTGGCTGTGTGTGTGTGTATGTGGTGTAATGACTTGGCTGTTTTTGTGTGTGTGTATATGGTGTGATGACTTGTGGTTTATTGGTTTGTCTGTTTGTTTTGAGACAGAATGTTGACACAGTGTCTTGGAACTCACTGAGTAGCACAGGCTGGCCTCAGAATTGTGATCCTTCCCCCATCTCCCACCCTCTTAGCTTCCCAAGATTTTGAACACCCCATTTGCCTAGTTGTAATTTGCAGAGTCTGGAGTTTTTAAATTGCCAGTGGCTGGGCTGGAGTGATGATGCAGTGGTTAAGAACACTTGCTATTCTTCCAGAACACCCATGTCTGACTCCCAATATCTATGTGACTGCTCCCAACCATCTGTAATTTCAGTTTCAAAAAATCGGATGCCCTTTTTTGACCTCCATAGGCATTGCAGGCATGCAGTGCACATACATACACATAGGCAAAACACTCATACACATAAAATAAAAGCCAGTGGCTCACCCATTATCAACCTGTCTGGGTCCAGCTTGTGTTTAAGGCATGCATGTTTAATCTTCATGATGACTCTAAACCCAGAACAGAGGTCATTCCCCAAGAGGTCTGAAGCAGAGAGTGAAAGTCCTGCCCTCTAGAGCAGTAGTAGAGAAGTGACAACTTGGGGACACATATGGCAGGTGATAGAAATGGAGATTCTTTTCAGAACTATCCAGATAACAGCAAGCATGTGGGCCTAGTCAAGCTGGCTGCAAATCCAGCAGCTTTAACAGACAACAGCAGACCATGCCTTGCTGGGACATCAGTACTTGGACAATGTATGGAGAGGTCTTTTGAACACTGCCTGAGGAAGATGCTCTGCTTGCCTTACTGAGCCAGGCAGGTACACCTCAGAGCTCCCCATGCTCCCTTCTCTGCCCTCTACTGGTGAGCTGAAATTGATTTTTAATTTTCAGTCCAGGTTAGAAGGTCTCATACTCAAACATGCACAATATTGACTATATAGAAGTCAGGTATAAACTTAGATAAGGACAAGTGAATCATAGGCAGAGTCATAGTGATCTGTCCCCTGAACCTTCACCCAGCCAATACCCTGTTCTGAAAGATATCTGTATTCCCCCTGAACACCCACACTCCAAGTGTCATCCCCTTCCCCCACATCCTGCCTTTCTGTGTTTATAACCCCTGTGTGAATGAATTACAATTTGAAAAAATAAATAAATTATTAAAAAAAAAAGAAGTCAGGTATAGAGGTGTGCATCTATATATAGTCCCAGCATTCAGAAGGCTGAGGCAGGAGGCTCATAACGTGGAGATCAGCCTGGGTTCCATAGGAAGACTCTGGTTTTGTTTTTTTCTGTTGTTGTTACCTGAGGCTGTGAGGCCTAAGCACTGTCCAGAGGGTATCCAAAGGCTTTTCCCGGTATCTCTGGTTTCACTCTGTGGATCCTCCTATGAGCATTTTTGGTGTGGACAGGCTTGAGACTACCTGTACCTGGCCTGCTGTCCCAAAGTCACCTGTGCTACACTCCTCCCACTCCCTGTAGTCTGGCCATACTTTTCCCCACACTTGAATACAGTTTCAGGCTCAACTTTTCACCTAAATGTCCACCTCCCAAATCATTTCTTGGTATGTCGATTGTCACCTTTAAAATCACAGCTAGAGGTGACAGTCCCCGCTGGCCCAGGTCTGAGACTCCCTCAGTCCCCAGCTCCATTGTACTTCTCACATCTGGCATGTCTGTGCCACCCCCTGCTTCAAGAATATAAATTGACAGCAATTGTTACAGCACCTACCATCTCATTGCTGGGACTGGGTCCATTCCTCATGTTCTTGGTAAACCCCGAGTGACAGTAAGTTCCTCTGAAAGCTAAGGATAGAGTTCATAGAGTTTGTAGGACTGACATCTGCACAGAGCCTATATAGTAGAATCTGGGCTGCCCTTCCCTTATCTTCCGCTGTCATTGTGGCCTCAGGTACAAAAACCTAGCCCCTCCTCTGGGGGACATGTAACCATGGGAGCCCAAAAGGCTTGTGTGCGGCAGGTGTGGGAAAGGCCAGATTATTGTCTCAGGCACTTACATCTTACCAACAAGGGAGAAACAGCCTGACTCCCTTGCCTTGATGTCAGGATGATCAAAGCCTAGTCTGTTTTGTGCCTCAGAGGTGCCCCAGAGATTGTGGGGACCTACTAAGTCATGCTCGACACAATCCTGTCAGCCTTCCCTCTTCACTATGTCCAGGAGAAACATCTCATGCTCCATGTGTACAGTGGCCTCTCAGGGATGATCCATGCTACACGAAGAAGGTGTTCTCTTAGATTTTCTCCCCGGGATGCAACCATCCTGAGCCAGGAGGATGGAAGAGGACTCATGTTCTTCAGTTCTCATGCCAAGCTGCAGTGTCACAGGAATATGAGATTCTCTGGCTCCCTTATCACTTAAAAATGTCTCTTGACCAAGGAGTGCAAGGGACTGGGCAAGGCCAAAAGACACATGGAGAAACTGAGGCCAAATAGCTAACCCTTCTAGAACAAGATGCAAAAGATAGTTACCACAGGAGCTGAGAAAAGTTTCTCTACATGTCTGGAAGACATGCCTTAAAATGCTTTATTTTCTTGCCAACTGGCTGAGAAGAAGGAGGGGGGGGGAAGGAAGAAAGAATAAGAACAATAGATTCAAGCTGAAATAATTTGCATTTATGATGAACACAAGGAATATCTACCTTGCATTTTCCTAAAAAAGAAAAATTAAACCTCGTTTTTAATTAACTGATAAACTATTAATCAAATTTTTGCAATGTTAGGTGACACATTATTCATTTAGATAGAATGACTGTGAACTTAAACTAATCAAATCTGATTTGCCCACATAGACTTGATTGAAATACATTTTAACTAGCATATACAAAGAGAAAATCTTGGGTTTCTTACCTAATCTTCAGAGTGTACTGCTGAGTTAATAAGGGCAGCTTTTTTTTTTTTTAAATGAGACCACCATTTCTTCATCTGCATATCAAAATCAAGAGGAACTTAATTGCAAAACACATATTCCTGAAATCTAATCATTACACTGCTTTAGGGTATTTTATTGAAGCATGTTAAATTATGGACAGAATATTAATGATGGAACTAATCAAACCTAATTAGTCATTTCTAACAATAGTCACATAAATATACAAGTCAGGTACCAGTACTGTAGATATGATGTAAAAATGTTAAAATATTAAATGTATGGCGTATCTATGAAATATTCATGGTGACTTGGAAGCCAAAAAAATCACTGAGTAAGTCAACTTAAAAAACACAAGTGGGAAGCTATCCTATGGTATTTTGGTAGCATTCCCAAGTTTTCACTGTTTGGGTAAATCTGAATCCAGGAGATTAGGGAGCCTATAATCAATCAATCAGCAAATTTTAACAAGATGACTGCATATTCATGACCCTATGATGTGCATGTGTGAGTCTTGCATCTAGAGACTTCTCTCAGTCTTTTGTTTTCTGACTTTTTCAAAGCCTGTGTGAAGCAGGGCTGGAGTCTCTGGGCCTCAAAAAGCTGGTGGGTTGGTGCATGAAGTTGTCCGGGTTTATGAATTTGGTCTCCACAGTCTCTCCCACCCCTCCAGTCCCCTACTCCCACCCCCACTTCTAGGTTCAAGAGTAAAGCAATGAAGGACGAAGCTGGGAGTGTGCTGCCTGAGGGTTCTGTGCCCACTCCTGTCCTCCCTGAAGTTGCAGAAAGGGAATGTCTGAGAGCCTGGTGGAGCCTTGGCCTTGGAGGAGACTTGGTCTAGAACACTACAGGGCTGGAAGCCGGACAGAGCAAGAAGGTTGCACAGAGCTGGGCTTCTAGCCCCTCAGCAAGGCCTATCCACTGCTTTATCTCCAGCCAACAATATCTAGCTGTCAAGCAGCACCCTAGTTGGTTCACTGCCTTCTTTTCCCCAACACCTCCCTCCACAGGGAAGGGCCTCCTAGGCCACTTTCACCTGCCACTTTACTTCAACTTGGGCTTCCTTCTCACCCTGTCCAGTGCCCTTCCCCACCAGACCTGCAGAACTCTGCAGGCTGGCTGCCCAGGGCATAGATTTAGTAAGGCCTCCCAAGGAGAACCCAGAGGAGCTAAGAGTCAACACTCCACCCACTCAACCATCCATCCTTCCACTCCCCAAACCCAAGTATCCCTGAGGCCTGTGCTGGACCAACCCTCAGCTCGGAGATCAAACAGTGAAGCCACGCTTGCTTGCCATCTTCCTCTGAGTCTACATGCTCCAGCTCCAGGTGGACATCTATATTTTCTAACACCTTCCCTCTCCACACACACACTTTGGTTATACAGGGGAAAGAACCCAGGGTCTTACCCATAGTCTTTGTTTGCCCTTTGTTGCTGTGATAAAACACCATGATCAAGGCAACTTCTATAAGGCAGAATTTATTTGGTTTATGTTTCCAGAGGGGTAAAGAAGAGTCCATCATCGTGGGGCATTGTAGCATCAGAAACAGCTGAAAGCTCATGTCTTGAAACATAGGATAGAAGCAGAGAGTGAACTAGAAATAGTGAGTGACTTTGAAACCTAAAAACCTGCCCCTAGTGTCTTACTTCCTCCAGCAATGTCTCTCCTCCTCCTCTTCCTCCTCTTCCTCTTCTTCCTGCTCTTCCTCCAGCTTTTCAAGACAAGATTTTTTGTGTGTGTATGTGTAGCCTCCTGAGTGCTGAGATTAAAGATGTGCACCACCACCTATGAATTTGTTGGTGTTCTGTTTTGGTGACACATCTTATGGACCTACCCAAACAGCACCATCACCTTGGCACCAGATAGTCAAAGACTTGAACCTATGGGGTCATTCTCATCTAAACTACCACATCTATGCTAGACGAGTACTTTCCTATTAAGTATTAAGCTACACCCCTGGTGTCCCTTTCAAAATTTTATTCTTTTTTTTAAAGACTTATTTATTTTTATTTATATGAGTGCACTGTAGCTGTCTTCAGACACACACTAGAAGAGTGTATCGCACCCCATTACAGATCGTTGTGAGCCACCATGTGGTTGCTGGGAATTGAACTCAGGACCTCTGGGAGAGCAATCAGTACTCTTAACTGCTGAGCCATCTCTCCAACCCTTCAAAATTATATTCTTGATTGGATATGTAACAGTTTTGCACATTTATGGAGGTGTGCTACCATGTTTGAATGTACATACATTGTGTAATGGCCGAATCAAGTTCTCCTTAGGTGTTTATATGCTTTGGGTGGGGGGGAAATGATAGTAGTTAGACTATGCAAGATCTTCTCTATATTGTCCATGGTGGTGTACACCCAGCTACTTTCGAAGCTGAGACAGGAGGATCACTTGAGTCCAGGAGTTTAGAGTCAGCTTGGGAAACCCTCTAAAACAAACAACGTTAACAACATCAACAATAGTCTTAATAAAATTGTGGACATGTGAAATCCTAACATTCAGAGCTGAAGCAAGTTAACTGTGAATTCAAAGACAAACAACATTAACAACATCAACAACAGTCTTAATAAAATTGTGGACATGTGAAATCCTAACATTCAGAGCTGAAGCAAGGTAACTGAATTCAAAGACACCCTGGTACAATGGGCATGAACGCACGCATGCACACACATCACACACATACCATACACAAACATATCACATGCACCCCTCTACACACACCATACACCCAAACCCCTGTCCACACACACATACAACACACACACACACACACACACACACACACACACACAATTTAAAGAGTAACTAAGGGGCTGGATCAGTGGCTCAGTAGTTTATAACACTTGCTACTTACTCTTCCAGAAGACTGGTTTCAGGGCAGGTGGTACACCAAAACAAGCCCATACCTCACCATCTGTAAGGATGATTTATTTCTGCTCTAGTCTTCCTAGTGGTCTAGCCTCCTTTCTAATTCAGCAAAGCTGGGAGGCCAGCCCAGCCCAGAAACCAAATGCTCATTGTTTCATTCAAGAAAGAAGACCCTTGCAGAGGGCTAATGGGATTTTCTAGGAAGTTTTATAACTTGTCACAGTTTCCTGGAACATCTGGGAGCTTTGCTGTGCTGTTAGCTGTGGAGACACCCAGCAACCAAATCACAACGAGAATCATAAGAAGAGTTTTATTGAAGTTTGAAATTTTTGATAAGGAGGTTTATCTGCCTACCTCAAATCTTCCAGAAAATATAATGTGGGTGAATTCTCTACACTGAAAACAAAAATATAACATGGAGTGAGGCTCCCATATCACCCTGGGTGAGCATACTCCGTGTGCATACAAGGCTACCCTTGACTAAACTTCTAAGCCTCCCACCCGTTTCCTGAGGTCTAGAAGTACACCATGTGTGCTTGCTGTTTGTTTGTTTTTTCTCCTTTTTTCATTGTGTCTTTCTTTCAAATGCAACATTTAAAAAGCAGTGGTCAGGGCTGAAAAGATGATTCAGCTGTTAAGAACACTGGATGCTCACCAGTGGCGCATGCCTTTATTCCCAGCTCTTGGGAGGCAGAGGCAGGCAGATCTCTGCGTGTGGTCTACAAAGTAAGTTCTAGGACAGATGGGGATACACAGAGAAACTCCATCTCAAAAACAAACAAACAAAAATCAAAACAAAACCACTGGCTGTTCTTCCAGAGGACCTGGATTTGGTTCCCAGCACCCACATAGTAGCTCACAACTGTCTGTAATTTTAGTTCTAGGGGATCCTAGGGAATCTAAAACCCTCTTCTGGCCTCCTCATGGACTAGGTACACATGTGATGTACAGAAATATATGTAAGCGAAACAATCATACCCATAAAATAAATTTCAAAATAAACTGCTGTGTCACTTTCAAGAATGAGTGATCAATCCAGGTGCAGTGACATACTTTTAATCCCAGCACTGGGGAGTCAGAGGCAGGCAGATCTCTGAAAATTAGAGGCCAGTCTGCATAGCGAGTTCTAGGACAACTAGAGCTATACAGTGAGACTTTGTCTCTCTCTCTCTCTCTCTCTCACACACACACACACACACACACACACACACACTCATATATAATCTATATCTATATCTCTATATCTCTATGTATCTATCTCTATCTATGTATCTATCTCATGTATCTATGTATCTATCTATGTATCTATGTATCTATCTATGTATCTATGTATCTATCTATCATCTATCTATCTATCTATCTATCTATCTAATCTTTCTAATCTGTGAGCAAAAAACTGGCAACAAGAAAAGTACTATTTGTGGTTGTCCCCCACCACACACACACCCTGGGTGCTGGGGATTGAGACCTTGCATATGGTGAACAAACACTTTTTCTCTGAGTTGTATCCTCAGCCCTCTTCTTACTTTTTATTTTGTATTTTGTCTAGGCTGGACTTGAACCCACTCTGTGGTCCAGGTAGGCCTTGGACTCTGACTTTTCTAACTACAGCCTCTAAAGTAGCTGGGATGACAGGCCTGTGCTACCAAGCCCAGCACCGGCCAGATTTATTTATTAAGATTCACTTTACATATTTAAATTTTATTTATTATCTTAATGTCTTTAAAACATTGTTTTTTAAAATTGTTTATTTTATGTTTGTCTGCATGTCTTGTACCACATGCATGCAATGCCTGTGAATGCCAGAAGAGACCTTAGATCCCCTTGGAACTGGAGGTTCCAGAGGTTGTGAGCCACTGAGTATGTTCTGGGAGCCAACCTGGGTGTTCTGCAAGAGCAGGAAGTGGTCTTAACTCCAGAATCATTTCTCTACCCCTGCTTTATAATTATTTTGAGTTCCTCTGTCTTAGTTAGGGTTTTACTGCTCTGAACAGACACCATGACCAAGGCAAACCTTATAAAGGACAACATTTAATTGGGCTAGCTAACAGGTTTAGGGGTTCAGAGGTTCGGTCCATCACCATCATCAAAGGTGGAGTATGGCAGTATCTAGGCAGACATGGTGCAGGCAGAGCTGAGAGTTCTACATCTTCATCTGAAGACGGCTAGTGGAAGACTGACTTCCTGGCAGCTAGGATGAGGGTCTTAAAGCCCACACCCACAGTGACACACTTTCTCCAGCAAGACCATATGTTCTAATCCCACCACTCTCTGGGCCAAGCATATACAAAACACCTCTCTGTCTCTGTCTCATTCTGTCTCTCTCTGTCTCTGTCTCTTTCCCTCACTTTGTGTGTGTATCTGTGCATGCCTGTGCGCACTCGACAATATGCATGTACAATTCAGAGGACAACTTTCATACGTCAGTGGTGTCCTTTCCCCATGGGCTCCAGAGATCAGACTTGGGTGGTCAGGCTTGAGCAGCAAGCACCTTTAACTTACTGAACCATCTCACTGGCTCACTGGCCGAATTTGAACTAAAATCTTTGCCTGCTTGGTGGGTTTATGTGCAGTCCCTGGAAAATGCACAGTATGATCCAGTGAGGCTCACTGGAGTTTTTGAAATAACGTCTCCTTACGTAGATCAGGCTGGCCTTGAGCATGAGATCCTCCTGCTTCAGCCCAGAGTTCCAAGATCACAGGCTTGGCCACCATGCCCAGCTCCCCTTCTTCATTTGGATCCGCTTAGTCTTTCCAAAGTGCCATTAAAGCAGATATTCAGATAAAAATGAACTTGGACGAGGTTTTCAAATCACTGCACCACAAAGTATGTAATCAAGATCGTCAAAAATAATGAACCACATTTAATCACATTGCCACTCACTAGGGATATCATAATTAATATTTGGGTGAGAGCAAGAAGGTTGTGTTGTTCACAAGTTATTTTAAGTATTATTTATTCTTAGGAAGCACGAAGGAGGGGAGGGGATGGGACAGGGTGGATGCTTTAGTGGCTGGCTCACCTCATCCCACAGGACCCTCTGTAGAAAGGTGTTTTGTATCTATACTTGAGACAGGGTCTCTGTAGCCCATGTTGGCCAGGAACTCAGTATCCTTCTGCCTCAGCCTCCCCACTGCTGGGACAATAGGTGTGTACAACCACATCTGGCTGGGATAGGGAAATGGATCCTCTCCCCTGCCTCCTATCTTGTTTGATTGAAGAATCATCCTTGGGGGCTGGGGGCTGGAGCGATGGCTCAGTGGTTAAAAGCATTGGCTGCTCTTCCAGAGGGCCCATATTTAATTCTCAGCACCTACACTATGGCTCACAACCATTGATAACTCAAGTTCCAGGGGATCCAATGCTGTCTTCTAGCCTCTGTGGGCACAGCACACATGTACACATGCACACCTGTAGGCAGTTCATCCATACACATAAAATTAAAAGCAAAACCTTTTATAAAAGAGAGTTACCCTTCACACTTGAGCTTCTTGACATTTCTGGCCCGCCTTCCACGTTGGCTGAGGTGATGGGGCAAAAACTGGTAGTGGAAATCTGTTAGGTTGTCTGGAAGGTGTTCACCCCAGTGTTCCGTGAACTCAGGTAGGTGAAGGAGATATGGAACAGGACAGGGAGGTATGGAGTGGGCTAAGGAAATAGCAGATAAACTAGGGAGATATGGATTATAGATTAGAGATGTAAGATGGGCTGAGGAGATGTGGGGTAGGCTGGAGACATATGGAATGGGCTGAGGTGGGTTAGGGTAGGCTGAGAAGATGTGACATTCTGTGGAGGTCTAGGGTAGGTAGGTCTTGTCCTTGCTGGCTGTCAGAACCACATGGTTTTCATTCTTTCTTTTCTTTTTCTTTTTTTGTTTTTTCGAGACAGGGTTTCTCTGTGTAGCCCTGGCTGTCCTGGAACTCACTCTGTAGACCAGGCTGGCCTCGAACTCAAATATCCACCTGCCTCTGCCTCCCAAGTGCTGGGATTAAAGGCGTGTGCCACCACTGCCCGGCTTTTTTCACTTTTTTTGGGGGGGGGTGGGAGGGATTTATTTATTTTATGTATGTGAGTACACTGTAGCTGTCTTCAGACACACCAGAAGAGGGCATCAGATTCCATTACAGATGGTTTTGAGCCACCGTGTGGTTGCTGGGACTTGAACTCAGGACCTCTGGAAGAGAGAGCAGTTTGTGCTCTTAACCGCTGAGCCATCTCTCCAGCCCCGGTATTCATTCTTGAAGAATGTCCTCTGATCCTTAGGTATGGCTTTGGGAAACAGCTCCCACCCAAACCATAAGAATTCATCTTTCCAGGCATCCATGCCCTCTTTCCCTGTGATACCAAGTCTAGAGTGTTTGACAGGTAAATGTTATCAAATCGTTGAAGGTTGGATCATAACTGCAATGCTTAGAGTGTACCACGACTCAGATCCTAGGTGTCCTAAGATGTGGAAAGACTGATCATTGAACTGAGAGTGAGTCCCCCTGGATCCGTCTCCAAACTTAGTGTAACTCCAATCAGAGATGAAGGCAACTCATTCCATCTAAAAATTTTATTCCTTTCTTTTAAGAACTCCTGAAAGGCCCCCCTTGATGCCTTTGAATTTTATTTTTTTTAATCAAGTTAATTGAGGTTTAATTTCCATACAAAAACCTGCATCCATTTAAACCGTACTCTGTGATGAGCTTGGAAAATGTGTGCACCCTTGAAAGTATCGCTGTGGAGGCACAGGGCCTGGAGAGATGGCTCAGCCTTTAAAGGTGAGGCTTACAATGAAAAAGGGCAATCGAGGCACAGGACATTTCCATTACCTCCCCCCACCACCATTTTCCTCTCAGGTCTCTCAGTCCTTGGCCACTGTCAAGGCTTCATCAGCTTTCTGATCCCGGAGATGTGTTGTACCGGTTAGATCCTGTGTGAGCGAAATCCTGCTTTCCGTGGTGTCTAGACTCTTTCATGTGGCACCATTATTTTGATATTTCTCCTCTCTCTCTCTCTCTCTCTCTCTCTCTCTCTCTCTCTCTCTCTCACACACACACACACACGCACACGCACACGCACACGCACACGCACGCGCGCACGTACACATACACACACACTTTCAGGGTGTTTCCTGTTGCATGGTTTACCTTTTAATCCACTTACCTGATGTGTTGTCATTGATGTTGTCTCCAGGGTTTAGTAAAAAAATATTTTTATTTTATGTGTCTTGGTGTTTTGCCTGCATGTGTGTCTTTGCACTAATGTGTGCCTGGTGTCTGCAGAAGTTAGAAGAGGGCATCAGATTCCCTATCTGAAGTTATGGATCACTATGAGCTACCATGTGGGCGCTGAGAATTGAACACAGATCTTCTGGAAGAGCACTCAGGGCTATTAGCTGCTGAGCCGTTTCCCTGGCTGCTGTTTTCAGTTCTTGTTTGTTTAGAGAAAAACAATGAACATCTGGGGCCAGGGTGCAGCTCAGAGCAGAGCACATTTCTAGCATGAGTGCAGCCCTGTCCCCCCACTCCCAACACACACCTATGCATGAATCTAGCCCTGAGCTTAATTTCTGCCTACCAAAGCATGCACCTGTGCATGAGTCTATTTTTTAATTTTAATTTTTAATATGTGCATGCATGCGAATCCACATGCAGTAGCAGAAGAGGGTATAGAATTTCCTGGAACTGGAGGTATAGATAGTTGTGAGCCGCTATGTGGATGCTGGGAATCAAACCTATGTCTTCTGCAAGAACAGCAAGTGCTGCTAACAACTGAGATATCTCTCCAGTCCCCTGTATGTCTATTTCTCTGGGTGTATATTTTCTTTTCCCACAATAACAAAATAGCAAAATAGCAAATGCAGTGTTTAGAGCGATGTCTACCTAGCTCACAGTTCTGTAGTCAGGATTCTGGGTGAAGTGTGAATCTGCTGGATCATTTACTGAGTGTTTTAGAAGGCCGAAGTCAAGGACTTGGCTTCTATCTGAAGGTGCTGGCAAAAATGGTGGGGGAGGGGGACTTTGCCTACCAATTCATTCATTTCTTCACAGGACTGAAATCAAAGGACTATGTATATAGCAAGCATATATATATATATATATATATATATGCTTGTATGTATATAGTATAACACAATCCTATGTCTGTGAGCTCCACATGGTCTTTGCTCTTATAGAATGTATTCTGAGGCTTAGGTATAGTTACCTGTATCTCAATGCATTAGAGACACATTAAAAAATAAAACAAAACAAAAACCCTTCCCTCCTCTTCCCCCTTCTACTCCTTCTCCACTTTCCCCTCCTTGTCTTCCTCTCCCCCACTTCCTCTTTTTCCCTCTCCTCATAACTTAGGGTCTTCCCCTGTAGCCCAGGCTGATCTTACCACCTCATCCTCCTGAGGTTTGGGGTCATAGGCACACATCACTTTCCTAGCTTGATTCACATTCTTTTTTTTTTTTTTTTGGTTTTTCGAGACAGGGTTTCCCTGTATAGCCCCTGGCTATCCTGGAACTCACTCTGTAGACCAGGCTGGCCTCGAACTCAGAAATCCACCTGCCTCTGCCTCCCAAGTGCTGGGATTAAAGGCGTGCGCCACCACTGCCCGGCCTTGATTCACATTCTTATGAGCAGTTTCTAAACATCTTTTTTTTTCCCTCATATTTTTCCAACACTGAATGTCAAAATGCTTAGTTGTTATCAATCTAAAGAATGGAATATAATATCGATTTAGATTTGCATTTCTTTGAACATTAGAATCCTTTTCCATACAATCCTTAGATATTCCGGTTTTTTTTCTTATTCAAATTGCTCCTCCATAGTCTTTGTTAATCTTCATGATAGAGGTTGTCTTACTTAGGGTTTCTATTGCTGTGAAGAGACACCATGACCATGGCAACTCTTATAAAGGAAAACATTTAATTGAGGCTGGCTTATAGTTCAGAGATTTAGTCTATTACTGTCCTGGTGGGAGCATGGCAGCATGCAGACAGACATGATGCTGGAGAAGGAGCTGAGAGATCTACATCTGGATTGGCAGGGAGTAGGGAGAGAGCTGACTTAAGCTTCTGAGACCTCAAAGCGTACCCCTTAGTGACAAGGCCACACCCCCTAATACCTGGTCCCTATGAACCAAATATTCAAACACATGGGTCTATGGGGCCATTCCTATTCAAACCACCACAGGGATTTTATTCTGTGCCAGTTATTTGAAAATTTCTTTTTACAATGCAGATATTAGTGTTTTATTTATTAAAACTATCACAAATGCTTTCTTAACTTTGAGGTCCTCTCCCTTCTTTTTTTCTTTCTTAAAAATAGATTTGTTTTTTAGTTTGCATGTATGTGTGTGTTTACATGTATGCATGCACACATGTGTACAGGTGCCCAAGGATGTCAGAAGAGGTTGTCAAATCTCCAGTAGCTGGAGTTATTAGACAGTTATCAGTTGCCAAACATGGATCTGGGAAATGTACTTGGATCCTCTGGAAGAGCAGTAGGTGCTAACAAGCCCTCTCCCTGGTTCCTTTCATTTCTCCTCTCCTCTCCTCTCCTCTCCTCTCCTCTCCTCTCCTCTCCTCTCCTC
>NW_021620800.1:341590-358584 GCF_004785775.1 Grammomys surdaster
CAGGTGGATTTCTGAGTTCGAGGCCAGCCTGGTCTACAGAGTGAGTTCCAGGACAGCCAGGGCTATACAGAGAAACCCTGTCTCGAAAAACACCAAAAAAAACAAAAAACAAAAAACAAAACAAAAAAAACAAAACTTTTCTATGGACTGCCATTCTTGGTGGGAAGTTCCTCTATCCTGTTACTGTAGTAAGAAATCCAACTTCTTCAGGATTCCAGGGTAGATTGAAGACCAGAAGAGCTCCAGGGATCCTTTCAGGACTCTAGCACCAGATTTGGGCTGCTGAGACATACAGCCACTGGAACTGAACAACTATTGGATTCTTAGCTACTCTGTTGTGAGACAGTCATTGTTGAGCTACTACTCTGTCCACAACACGTTAGCCAGTATAAGAAATCCCATACATCTGTTGTCATGTCCCTATCTGAGCTGAGTGTTTGTTCTTGTCTCCCTAGGAAGAGCACTACACAAGGGTGTTAGAGAGTCTCAGATCAGCTGAGCTGCCTGGAGGAGACTCTGACCAGTCCAGCTGCCTGTAGGTTTTGTGAGCTACTCATCCCGGGGTGGTGTTTTTGGTGATACAATTCATCCATGCTCCTGTTGATAACCCCTCACCCATACCACTGTAAACAAGTCCAATAAATTCATTGGTTCATCAAGTTAGCTTTTGATAGAAAAATTTTTTTTAACTTTTTATTGGTTCTTTGTGAATTTCACATCATGCACCCCTGTTAGTATTCTGTCTAAACTCCACCTCCACAGTTACCTGGCACCACCCAGGCATGCCCCTCCCCACAGTTACCTGGCAACAGCCAGGTAGGCCTGCCCACTATAAAAGGGGCTGCTTGCCCCTCTCTCCCTTGCTCCTCTCTAGCCCCCTTAGCCCCATGCCTGCAGGCTTCCCTCTCCCCTCTCCCCTTTCCTTCCCCCTCTCTCCACGTGGTCATGGCCGGACTCTACTCCTCTACCTCTGCTCTCTCTCCTCTCACTCTCTTAATAAACCTCCCCTCGTGGAACCGTCTGGTCTGGCGTTATCTGTTCCAAGCTGCGAGCCAAAAAACCTTTCAACCCCAGTCTCACTCATCTTCCCTTCACTTCACACACACCCTCTACCCTTGCAACCTCCTCCCCAACAAAGGAAAACAAATCTCATTGTGGAAGTTGTAGTGTGTCACAGTGTGTCCCACAGTATTCCCTTTTTGGATAGATTCCTTACGTGTGCCAGTTGGAAAACCTCCACTGCTAAGGTAGAAGTCTAACATTACAGAAAGTCCTGAGCTTGGTGCAAAATGGCGGACTTCCTTTGTCACCAGGGCTTCTTCTCTGACCGCATCATTTGTGAGATTACAGGTTCGGCTTCCTTTTTCCTGATAAGAAACCTGTTATGCAAGCACCCAAGATTCCTGGAATGCCTCCCATGCTAATGAGGCATCTCAGTACCTCAACCTTCTGGTCAAGGACCTTTGCATACTCTGGATATTCCTATCCCCTTCCCTAAAACTTTAAACCCTTGATTCGCCAGAGTAAAGTTGATCTGTCTCCCTGAAGCTGACCTGGACTGTCATCGTCTGTTTGCTGACTCTGCTCCCTTTGTCATTGTGGACCAGTGGTCAATGACCCCAGGGAGAAGGGAGACACACAATGTCTCTCCTTGGCTTTCTATTTGTGTGGGTGATTAGACATTTGTCAGCATCTTCCCAAGAAAAGTTCACATAAGACACTTTTCTTCATCCAGGTGAGGTTTGGCACAGCTCTCTAATGAGAAAGCCACTAATGCTACTATGGGGGCCTCGCCCTCATTAGTTTATTTAAACTCAATTATCTCTTAAAGGCATACCTCCAAATACCATCAGCCTGAGGATTTGGAGATTAAGTTTTTGACACTTGAATTTATGGGGACACACCCAAACCACAGCAGCCATTTTTACAGGATCACATAAAATATCATCCAGATGGGTTTATGACTCATGCCTCTAACCCTAGCTCTGGGGGCAGGAGCAGGAGGAGTGCAAAGTCCTCTTGGGCTATTTAGTGAGTTTCAGGGCAGTTTGTACTGCATAGTGATATCCTGCCTGAAAAGATATGAAAGCAAGGACCATAGAGATGATTCAGTGGTTAGGAATACATACTGCTCTTCTGTAATGTCAGAATTGAACTGGGTGATATGTGAGTATTGTTGTGGAAAGGTGACACATATTTAGTGTTAGGAAAACTGCAGATTTACCAAACAGAATCTTGGCTCTATACAAGGTAATAGATATTTGTAGGAAAGGTAAAGTGGAAGGTTTACATAAAAGTTTTTTTTTTTTATAATTACCTAGATGATAACTGACTACCTCTAGTTAAACAATAGTGGCTATTTATTGAGAGTTTATAGTTTACTATTAAAATGTATGATAACAATAGTTATTAAATAAATATATGATAATACTGAATATGGGCAGGAGAAATTCAGAGGACAGTGCTGTAAGGCTTTCTCATTCCAGTGAAATAATGATACAATATTATTTGAGGACAGACTGTAATTAATTAGAAATATACTTGTGACCTTGTATTAGTTACATTTTGTTGCTGTGGTAAAACACCAGGACCAATGCAACTCACAGAAAGAAGATTTGGCTTACAGTTCAGAAGGAATAAGAGCCAATCACGGTGAGGGAGCTGGCAGCCTGTGGCCAGAAGGACGTTGAGAGATCTCACAAGACTGCCGCAGAAAGAAGGAACTGGAAGTGGGGTAGGACTGTAAACTCCCAAAGCCCTCCCCTATAACTACTTCAACTACTTCCTCTAGGAAGACACCACCTCCCAGAGTCTCAACAGTCTCTTCAAATAGGGCTACTATGTATATGAGTCTATTGTGTACGTTTCTAATGCAAACCACAGAAGGGAAGGTGTGGTGACTCCTGCTTGTATCCCCGCATTTAGAGGGCTCGAGGCAAGCAGATCCACTGTGAGTCCAAGAACAGTGAGGGCTACATAATTACATCTTGCTCAAACAGAAACAAAAACAACAAACAGACAAAATCCTGCAAATCTTTAAGAAAAGGAATAAACAATAAGACACCAATAAAGAAACTTAGTAACTAATGTAAGTAAACTTAACTAATAAAGGAAGTAAGCCAAAAGCTGAGGGGGACTCAAAAGAAAATTAGCATATGAAGTGTCTCCCGTAGGCTCATGCTTTGAACGCTGGTTTCCTAAACGGTGGTTTTATTTTGGGAGGTTCTGACAACTTGGGTTATGGGAACCAGCCACAGAAAGTAAGTCACTCAGGATGAGAGAGTTTTGGGGGGTATATTATCCCTGCCTGCTCCTTTCCTGTTCTCTGCTTCCTGATGGTCAAGAAATGAACAGCTCCCTCTGCCACATACTTTAGTGTTTTATCCAAGTGCATGGTGCCAAGTGACTCTGGAGCAGACTCAGATAAACCTGACTTCCCTTAAATTGCTTCTTTCAGGTATTTTGGTCACAGCTCTAAGCTGATGCAAAGTATAAAGGATCTAAGCACACTCATTGAAAGAAAGCAATTGTCAGACTGGGTGTCTTAGTTACTTTTCTATTGCTGTGAACAGACACTGTGACCAAGGTGATTTAAGCATTTAGTTGGGGGCTTGCTACAATTTCAGAGGGTTAGAGTCACTGACACTGGAACATCTGGTCCATAAGATGGAAGCTGAGAGAGAGGAGGCAGAGAGAGAGAGAGAGAGAGAGAGAGAGAGAGAGAGAGAGAGAGAGAGAGAGAGAGAGAGAGAGAGAGGAGAGAGAAAGGGGAGGGAAGGAGGGAGAAGGAGGGAGGTGGAGGTGGAGGGAGGGAGAGGGAGAAAGAGACAGAGACAGAGAGACAGAGACAGATTAGGGAGTTGGTGTGAGCTTTTAACATTTCAAAGCCCACATCCAGTGACACACTCCAAGAAGGCCACACCCCTAATCCTTCCCAAAACAGTTCCACCACCTAAGGTCCTAGCATTCAAACATGAGCCTAAGGGGGTCATTCTCAATCAAACCACCACTACACTGAGGAAAAGATCAAGAGTTGCCTGCAAAGAAACCCCACTCTGCAGTGAAAGATGGGATGATGAAATTCAACACCCTTAAGAAATGATCTTTTTTAAAAAAAGATTTACTTATTTTTTTATTTATATGAGTACACTGTAGCTGTCTTCAGACGCACCAGAAGAGGGCATCTGATCTCATTACAGATGGTTGTGAGCCACCATGTGGTTGCTGGAAATGGAACTCAGGACCTCTGAAAGAGCAGCCAGTGCTCTTAACCACTGAGTCATCTCTCCAGCACACAAGAAATGATTCTTTTAAGAAATAATTATTTATTCAGTTTTGGTATAGGATCAGGGACTAACTATGATTACATGAAAGAGCTATAGAAACACATCTCTTCCAGGTAAATACTCCTGTGGGTCTAGATTTTGGTCACTTTCTTCCCCAGATACGACTTGTGAGAAGAGATTAAGAAATGAAGCAGATCCAAGAATCTCTTCCCTGAATTTTCTTTCTCTCTGCTTTCCATACACCAGAAGGAGAACAGTCTTGTTCTCCATGGACTCCCATTGCCATGATATTTATCCTCAACAGAGCCAAGCATCTGTGGGTAGAGCCCTCTGAAACTGAAAGCATAAGGAATGATTCCCCTCTTTTTCCCTCTCCCTCCAGGGAGAGTTTGTGTAAACTTGGCTGTCCTGGAACTTGCTCTGTAGACCAGGCTGGCCTTGAACTCAGAGATCCACTTGCATCTACCTCTCAAGTGCTAGAATTAAAGGGGTGAGTTGCTATTGCCCAGCTTATTTCCTCTATTTAAGTAGCATTTTAAAAGATATTTTGGTGATAGCTATACAGAAGCAACTAACACAGTCTTCAGGACTGGGCCTTTTTTTTTTTTTTAGTTTAAAATTTATTGATTTTCAATATTCAGGATTTTTTATTGGATGTTGTCCCCCTTCCCAGTTTCCCCTCCACAAACCTCCCTATCCCATTTCCCCTCCCCCTGCCTCTTTGAGGGTGCTCCCCTACCCACCCTCCCACTCCTGCCTCACCACCCTAGCATCCCTCTATGCTGGGGCATTGAGCCTCCACAGGACCACGGGATGCCACTGATGCCAGATAAGGGAATCCTCTGCTACATATGCAGCTGGATCCATGGGTCCCTCCGTGAGTACTCTTTGGTGATTTAGTCCCTGGGAGCCCTGTGGGGTTTGTTAATTGATGTTGTTCTTCCTATGGGATTGCAATTCCCCTCAGCTCCTTCAGTTCTAGTGGTATATTAATTTATTTCCTATTGCTGTGATAAGACACTATCACCAAGACAACATATAAAAGATAGCATTTAGCTGATTGTAGTCATGCACACCTACAACCCAGCACTCTGGAGGCAGAGGCAAGTGGATCTCTTCGAGTTCTCAAGGCTACCCTGGTTTACATTCCAAGGTCCAGAACAGCCAGAGCTATTCAGACAGACTCTGTCTGCAGCAAACAAAAACAAAAAATATAAAACAAATGGAAAAGAAAGTGCTTAATTGGGCTTACAGTTTCAGAGGATTAGAGCTCATAAGGGCAGAGCAAAGGCATAGCAGCAAGAATAGCTGAGCTCACATCTTGACCTGAAGTCAAGAGGCAGAGAGAACACACTGTGAGGAGTCTTTTGAAACCTCAAATCCCACCTCCAGTGACACATCTCCTCCAATAAGGTCACACTCCTCATTCTTCCCAAGCAGTTCCTCTAACTGGGGACCAAGAATTCAAATATATGAGGACTATATGTGTGGGGGCTATTCTCATTCAAACTGTCACAAGTGGGTTGGGTATACAGCGGGCAGGACATCTGTCCTAATTTTGCTGTGATTTTTTTTGGTTAATAACTATACGGAAGCATTCCTTCCCTCCCTCTATCTCTCCATCCCTCCCTCCTCCTTCTTTTCTGCCTTTGTTCTTCCTTTTGGCTCCATCTTTTAAAAAATTGACTATAAAACATCACTTCTAATATGTGTGTAGGGAAGAAAGACCCATATGCTCACTGTCCTGCCTTAGTTATAGAGTTGAGTGTGGTAGCACATGGCTTTTACCCAGTACTTAAGAGAAGGTTAAGGGTGAATGAAGTAGGAGGAGGATTATGAATTGTAGGAGCCTGGGCTACATTGTGAGATCTTTTTCCAAAAAACCAAGGGGGGTGGCGCCCCGGGAGAGAGAGAGAGAGAGAGAGAGAGAGAGAGAGAGAGAGAGAGAGAGAGAGAGAGAGATCGAGATCTAGAACCAATCATATCTCCATTCTCTATTCCCTGTATACAGAATTATATGGTATGTATGTGTTTTGGGGTGCCAGCTCTGATTCCTCCCTCTCAGGGTGTCCAGATGCTGCCACACACCAGCTGGATCTTAGTGTTACAGCCCTTTTAGGCAAAGACCTTCTTTGATGATTTTCAATGAAACAGCCCCCTCAGAGGATCTTAGCTTGTGCACATGTCTTTATTTGGGGTGGGCTTGTACACAGGGTGAACCCAGGGTATATATGGACCTTGGAGAGTGTGAAGGAGTTTTCAGGGTAAATGAAAATCACTGGTTAGAGTTTTAAAGTTCTGTGAATGCAGGTCCTTGCTGGGCAGGCTCTTACTGGGGGGAGGGAGAGGAAGTTGAACTTGTAGGTCTGCCAAGGACTACTCGACCTTCCCTAGGTTAGAGAGTGTTGGGGATTGGGCACCTCAGACAAGGGCAGAGAAGGGGGAAGTCCTGGTAAGGGGAGTCCTCCATTTTGCATTGAGCTCAGAGAAGCTATCTGGTCATGGTAGACTTCAACCTTAATTAGCAGGGTTTCTTCACACAGAATCACAGATGTGAGAGTCATTTTAAGTTGATACCAGACACAGGTGATAGTTTGCCTGGTTGTGGTCACTACATAGAGGGCCTTATACTACAACTGTCCTACTCAGATTTATTGTTTTTTTCCTCAACAGTAGGAATTTTTTTTTGTTTGTTTTAATCATGAATCTCCTGTTCATTTTGCTGTGGCATTAGAGAAAAAAAAACTCACATAATATCCAATGCGATGACTTCATGAATATTATTGCTAAGAATACATCCTTTCGGTAAGATTATGAGTTGATTGAAACAAAAATATCAAGTAAAACTTAGTGCAGGTGGCAAGAGAATACAGCTCCCTTCCCTCTATAAAAAAAAAAATCCCAGTGAAGTTGAAATATTAATGGTTGAAGATATGCTATTTCGCTAAAAACAGATACATGCAAAGTTGCCCTGAGTTTGGAATGGATCTGAGCTGGCGTGGTCCTTTACAGCCCCGAACACTCTCAATAGCTCTTTCTTGGCACAAGGAGAAGGGGTTGGAACCCTGTTCTCTGCTGCTTGCTTCAGGCCACTTTCAGTCAGCCAGCTTGGTGGCTCCTTGCCTCCCTGGTCTCTGGTTCCTGTTGGAGCCTGTTAGCCTGGGTCTGGCTCTTCTCCAGAATTCCCGTGCAGCCTGGACTTGTTCTTGTAGCCTAGCTTGGATAAAACTGTCCAGTGGTCCCTGCCCTCAACTCTGCTTCTCCTTGGCTAGTAGACCTCATCCCTGGTCCATTCATTATCATTCTCTGTATCAGTGGTCTTTTACACATACCTCTCACTCTATCTCTAAGCTGTGAGACAGAAGAAGTCTGTGACATGACAGTGTGCTAGTTTAAGAGACGTGTGCATCTGCTTGTGAATTAGTGTCTTGGAGAAGAATAATCCAGCTGGTTCTAGGGAGGGAATGAGACCTGTGGAGCAGAGCTGCGCTAGCCAAACATGTCAGGACTGCTGTCCACCTTTAAAGTCACGAAGAATGATGCATTATTGTTCTTTTACATTATTGAGTATTAGATGGCTTGTTACACAGTAGTAGCTGACTGATGTATGGACATACAGCAGCACACGAATCCTACCCTGGGACTTACCTAGACCTAGAATGGAATTATTACACAAATGGAATTGATCATGTCTGACTTTTCATAAGCATGCTCATTCTTGCACTAATAACATTATCCTGCCTAGCGCTGGGGGAGGGGTAGTGAGGGCAAGTGGAATCTAGGGAGTAATCTACAGTTCTCATCCTACCTGGGGCGAAGGAGACAGGATGAAATTTAGAGATGACTACTGTCCTAGGGTCAGTGGGTAAATATCAGATCACATGTCCTCACTAGTGGCAAAGCTTAGAATTCTCATGTCTCTGGGACTCTAGGCTTCTCTTGTGTGTCACAGATGGCAATAGTCTCCACATTCTTTCCAACAGCACTGCTGCTCTTTGCTGACTCACTGGAGCTCTTCTGTCAAGCTCATGTAACTTTCTTTCCAGAAAGTCAGGATCCCGAGAGGGCTCTCCAGCTTATGTCTTGGTAAGCTGACATGTGACACTGCTAGTGCCTCTCATGTGGATGACCTGTGAGAGTTTTCAGTTCAGCTACCACGTAGGATTCTCCCTGGGGAGGGGGAGATGGGACAGACAGGCCCTGTATAGACACATGGAAATGGATACAACAACCTAGGAATGGGGATCAATGTGCTGTGCCAACTCGACTACATTTGGAATCCTCATTTTCTTGTTTACAACTTTTGTGGGTGCTGGGAACTGAATTTGGGTCCCCTGGAAGACCATTGCTCACTCTTACCCATGGAACCATCTCTACAGCCTTACTTTCATTTTTAATCCCGTGTATGTATTCTGTGTGGGGGTTTTGTGCATGTGAAGAGGGTGTTGGATCTTTAGAGCTGGAGGATGCAAAATCGTCACCTGGAAGAACATCAAGTGCTTTTAACTTCTGCAATGTCTCTTTTAGCCTTAAGGGACACTCGGTTTTGAGTGAATGTTTGAGAAAGTTTCCAGAGAGGTTTAACTGAGAGATCTGTTCTAAGAGTCGTATGGAGCGGGGTTCTAGACTGGATGAAAAGGGAGAAAGTTAGAAGCCAGTTGGGAGCCAGCATTCTGTTTCTCTGCTTCTTGGTCTGTGGAGGTGTGAAGATCCGGTCCCATGCTTCTGCTGCCATGAACTCTGCCATGCCTTCCCCCCACCAAGAAGAGCTGCCTAAAAAAATACATTGCTTTCTACTTCTTGTCCAAGGGTTGGATTCTTTAGGAAGTATTGATAGAATGAAGGAGAACGTTCTTAGATGCCTCCAATAACCTGTATTTGTGTAGTGTGATGTGTCTTCTTTACAGCAACCACTTCAGATACAAGTCCATTGCCTTAGACCGGAGCTGGGGGCTGGCCTTCTGTAGCACAGGGGCTGTGTGATCTGGTGCTAATTACGTCAACAAGGAGTGAAGGGTAGGGCGCTGCCTGTGGGCATTTCAGGGGTGGAGTGGATCGAGCCATACCAGATATATTTTTTACTTTTGGGTTGCTGTGACTGACAAAAACCATGTAAGGGAGGAGGCATTTGTTTTGGCTCACCATTTATTCTGTAAGCGCTGGTGGTAGACTGCATATGCTGCTTGCACTTGCTGAGAGCTAACTCTGAGAGCAGGACAGACTCCCCTTATCTTAGATGCACTCAGGTTTATCTCTTTTGTCCTTGGAGACACTTTCTTGGGGCAGGCTGGCCTCATGCTTCTGTGACAGGGAGAAAGAAGAACAAACAGCTATAATAGCACCCTTGAGGACAGATAGAAGGTGAACCATTTCTAACAGAAGTTACTATTATTTATCCTGTGATATAAAATGCCCGAGGTGGGAACGAGAAGTGGGAAGCTCATCAGTGGAGAGAACTCTCCGCTCTAGCTGGAAATATTCCAAACAGAACTCCAGCCTTTCTGACAGACTCAGCCCAGTCTTTCTGGGGCATGTTCTAAGTGGTCAACTTGATGTTATCTATCTGCTATTTGCTACTGATTTTATTTTTGCCTGCTCTTCCAGTCTGGTTACTCTAGTTAGTTCTGCAGGATGATGGAAGGGCCTGATTTATTTTGTTATCTATCTGCTTCTTGCTATATGTTCTTTTGCTTTTGCTTGATATGTGTTTAAAAACTCAAACAAAGAATCTATCATAGATCATTTTCTGTAGGGAATGCTATTTCAGAGGGTTCAGTGTATTATGGTAGGGAGGCATGATCTGTTTACTTCACATTTGAACAAGAGAGAGAGAGTATCTCTTGTAGGTAGGTATGTAGTATTTAGGGATGCTATGCCAAAGACTCACCCCCACTGACCTACTTCCTCCTCTTAGGTTCTGCATCCTAAATGACATACTAATTTTTTTTTGTTGTTTTTGTTTTTCAAGACAGGGTTTCTCTGTGTAGCCCTGGCTGTCCTGGAACACACTTTGTAGACCAGGCTGGCCTCGAACTCAGAAATCCGCCTGCCTCTGCCTTCCAAGTGCTGAGATTAAAGGCGTGTGCCACCACTGCCCGGCGACATACTAAATTTTATCTCTCTTTTTTTCTTTTGGTTTTTCGAGACAGGATTTCTTTGTGTAGCCTTGGCTGTTCTGGAACTTGCTCTGCCTGCCTCTGCTTTTCTCGTGCTGGGATTAAAGGTGTGAGCCACCACCACCTGGTACATCCTAATTTTAAAGTATCCTTCCAAATGAGCACTACCTGTTAGGGACCAAGTATTGAAACACATGGTGTCAGTTCATATTCAAAACCCATCACTACAGAAGTAGCTACTGTGGTGCCTGAGGACTCAGGGATGCAGCTGTTGACAGAAGGCAAGATGAGTGCTTGGAGTTTGTGTTTCAGAGGTTGTGCATCTGCAGGGAGAGAAATTCACATTTACCATCTTCCCCAATCGTCCCTGCTTTTTCTTTTTTTTGATGCAAACGATAAAAAGATGGACGTGGACTTAGCTGGGACAGAAGTGGAAGATAGGGGCAAACAGACCCATAGAGGACCAGAATTCTGCAGGTACCTACCAGCCTGTTCCTATACACACAACACTGCGGTAACAGGATCCAGCCTACTGACCGGGCTTGTGAAAGAGTTAGGACAAGGCCACAAGGTAGACTAGAAGACTGCCACAAACAGAGGCTGCACAAAGGGCTGGAGGAGCAAGTGGATCTAAGAGATTTATTCAGTTCTGGCTGGCCTGGAACTTGTTATGTGGACCAGGCTGGCTTCAAACTCACAGATATTCCCCTGCCTCTGCCTTCAAACTGGTGGGAATTAAAGGTGTGTCTTCCCTCCAGCTTCCAAGTTTTAAAATACTGAGTGGAACAAGGATGGGGATTTAGCTCAGTTGGTAGTGCTTGTCTAGCAAGCCAAAGCCAAAGCCAAAGCATTTGATCCCCACTGTTAAACAAAACACCAGAATTATAAAATACGAGGGATAGAGCAGTAGCTAGTCTTGAAAAATGTGCTACACAGTGCATATGTGGTAACGTAGTAATCTTAATTCTGCAGCTTAATATATGTAAGGAAAGTTGTAATGTGTACAGTAATTAATACATACACAAAATATAGTTGTATATTGTGCATTTTAGCTCATTAAACCACATTAGTTCATTAAAAGGCATGGGAAACAGCTGAATTTGATAAAATTAAATGAGCTTATGAAACAGTCTCAGTGCTCATATTAAGTTCTTACCATCACAGGCAGCGCCAAGCGAATAGGGACCCACTATCCCTACGCCTCTCATCCTGAGCATGGGTCCTGAGCCTCTCAGCCTCCACCCCGCCCGGAGGCACTGTCCCCACCATAGCTCCGCCCACTAGGGCGGACCTTGAGAGATTCCCGGCGTGCTGCGCGGGCGGGGCGAGGGGCGGGGCGTGCGCGGAGGCGCGGAGGGGGCGCGGAGGAGGCGCGGCTGTCGCAGGAGGCTAAGCTGGGCCCTGTTGCGGGAGAGGAGCGTGGCGCGCCTGGTGTAGGGCCTGCTGCTCCGAGGCGGCAGCGGCGGCGGCGGCGGCATGCGCGTGTGAGATGCGGCCGTGGGTAGCCGGGACGCGAGCGGCGGCCCCCGGGGCAGCGGCGAAAGCGAGCGCGGCCTCTTCAGAGAGAGGCGTGCGGTGCATGAGGGCGAGCGCGCGGGCGCTGGGCATCCGCCGGCCACGCCGCCTCCATAAACACTTGTTTAGGACTTGTTCGCCTCGCTGAGGCTGCGGTGCCGGGCATGGAGCCCCCGTCCGAACCGGAGGCCGAGCCCCAGCCCCTTGCAGAGGCCTCAGCCGCCGCTCCGCTGCGCGCACCAGAGGTGGCGCGGCTTCGCGAGGAGCAGGAAAAGGTAACAGGCCGCGCTTGGTTCCGGTCCTGGCCGGCTTCCGCATGTGGCTGCGACTCTGAGCAGCCTCTAACGCGGCCAGCCCTCTGTGTGAGACCGAGATCCCCACGCGCGCGCTGCGCAGCCTCGGGCCGCGGGGACCACGGGAACCACGGGAGAAACTTTTGTCACGTGCATTTGTTGTCTTTTGTCGGTAGCCCTTTGACCTTCCCCGGAAGGGATGCGGGGATGCAGGGAATAGGATAGTCTGTTGACCCCGAACTGAGAGCAGTTGTTAGGACTAAATAAAAATACGTGGTGTTTTCTTTTTTTCTTTCTTTTTTTTTGGTGGGTTGATTTCTTTGTGAACAGAAGTGGTCACTCCCTTTACCCCCAGCTCTTTATTCCCTAAACGTTGCTAAAATGCACTCGCTCTTGAACACACACACACGCACACGAGATATCCATATTTGATTGAGCGTTCAAGTTTGACTACGTTGGTGATGATGCACTTCCTGTGCAATCCCAGCTCTGGGGTTTAGTAGTCGAGAAGAGAGAAGAAGGCCTTTGTTAAATATTAACTTCAAACCTATATTAAACGAGGCTTTTTTTTTTTTTTTGAACTACCAGAGGAGAGGAGAATGCTTTGAATCTCCGAATGAGATTTTTTTGTATAAGGAAATGTTCTAGAGTTAAGAACTACAGTTCGATTGTTAAATGTGAAAATGACCTGTGGATTCTGTAGCTTTTCAAGTTGATTCTATCTCCTTGAAGTGCCTTGAAATTCTTTGAAAATCGACATTTAATTTTCTTAAACGCCCTACGTTGTATTGTCAGAGTGTCATGTATTAATAAAGATTTAGGAAGTTGCATCAAAACCACAAGAATTTGAAAAGCTCTGTTTTTCTATATTTAAATATTTTTGTGTGTAAAGTTTATTTGGAATTTGCTCCTTGAGAATTGTGCACGTATACATTTAAATGTATTTCGTCCCTTCACCTTACTCCCATTCTCTCCCACACATCCCCCTTCCAACTTCATGTCCTTTTTTTCTTGATATCTCAGTCTAGCTAATGTTGCCTATATGTGTTTGGGTAGAACCATCCACTGGATCGTGGGTACCACAACCCTATGCTCAGTCCTTCTCTCAGCTGCTGTCAAGTCCAGTAGCTCCTCAGTTAAGGGTGGGGCCTCCGGAGCTCCTATTTCATCTAAGCTTGAATTTTTGCTGTGGAACCAAACTTTTTTTTTTATTAATATACCTATGTAAAAATTTTCATCAAACATGGTTACAAAAATATACTGAGATTAGCTACATGAAAGTTTTTCCTAGATCCCGAGAAATCCCTCGTGGCTTAGAAACCACCTGTTAACAGGTAGTAGGAGTCTTTCATACAGGGTCCTGCTGCTGCTGCTTCTTTTTCTTTCTTTTTTTTTTTATTAGCTTTTCCATTTTTTTCCTTAATATATAATACAACTTTTGGGTTTTAAACTTGTAGTTCTTGTTGTTTTGTTTTTCGAGACAGGGTTTCTCTGTATAGCCTTGGCTGTCCTGGAACTCACTTTGTAGACCAGGCTAGCATTGAACTCTCGAACTCAGAAATCTGCCTGCCTCTGCCTGCCAAGTGCTGGGATTAAAGGCGTGCGCCACCACTGCCCGGCTGGAAAACACTTTTGCTTTCCTAGTGTAAAGTGTGAGTAATGCTAAGCAGCATCCGCCCATGTGTCACTTTTTAAAAGGGAGAGCTTGGGTTTTATTCTGATGTTAGGGTGATGAAATACGAAGGGTACTTTGGGGTGTTCTGAACAGCTTCTTGTGGTTAGTGTTATATTTGAGCTTGTCTTGGATGCTAAACCCAATAGGAGACTGAATGTTTTCAGTGGATATGGGCCTCAATACTTTTGTCAGCCCTGTCTTGTGTTAATGTTAATTTGGCATATAAACTAAATGTGCATTTCTGTTTGGGTTATGCAAAATGCCTCCCAGTTCATAAGAAAGCCCTTCAGTATTTACTTAACAGACTATTTACTTGATAGATAAATCTGCATTGGTAGACAGATTCACAAGGCCTTAACAAGTCACACCGGTTATATAGCTATGTTTTGGAGTTTTGCACAGGAAAGCTTTGTAAATAGTGAATTAGTACTTTTGTGAGAGACTTTACTTAGGCTTTAAATCCAACTCATTTTAACAGTCCTGCTGTCTCTGGTATGAAAGTAGAAGCATTTGAGATTCTGAATGTTAAGGGGAAAAGTGTCATAGTAGCTTTGTATGAGTGGACACTTTGTGTGTGTGTGTGTGTGTGTGTGTGTGTGTGTTTTTCTTTTTTTTTTTTTTTGGTTTGATTTTTCGAGACAGTTTCTCTGTGCAGCCCTGGCTGTCCTGGAACTCACTCTGTAGACCTGGCTGGCCTCGAACTCAGAAATCCACCTGCCTCTGCCTCCCAAGTGCTGGGATTAAAGGCGTGCGCCACCACCGCCTGGCTTTTTGTTTCCTTTTTTTTTTTTTGTTTTGAGTGGACACATATACTTTATGTCAGCCATAGCCTTTCCCTGGTCCATGAGAGGGAATTAAACTGTCAACAGAATGACTTGTTGGTTTGATGGTGGTATCTACTTTGCTGCCTTGAGCTGCAGAAAGAGATCTGAGTTCCTACGTAGAGGCTTAGGGAGCAGTTCTCAGAACCTGGCTTGAGAAGGACTGTAGATAATACTTAAGTGCTGTTACCCTTGTTTCCTTGAAATCCCACTAAGTGGACCAGGTTTTATTCTGGTCTCTCCTTATTTGGTTCTGGTTGATACTAGAACATTGAATCTGACAGTATGAAGGTGCACCATGGCTAGTGAGTGACAGCATCTGAGGTCAATGGGTAGGGTCAGGGTATATTAGCATTGTTTTCACTTTCATGGGTGCAGTCAGTGGTGAAACACTCTCAGCGCCCCTCCTCTTTTGTTAAAATTTGTGTTTATTTCTTTTTCCCTTTCTTTTTTTTTTGGATAGTGCAGAAAATCAATTTAATGAGGCAAAGGGACAAATTCAAGACATTTTCCATTCTACACATGGGAAAGCTTGACAGATACTGATTTATGCTATCAGAGAAAAAAAACAACCCAAGACACATCTGAAAAACTTAAAGGTTGCCACTAAATGAAACAATGGGGAGGGGGTGTCAATGTACTAATTATTCTTTTTTTTTTATAATTTATTTTTTCTCAAATTGTAATTCATTCACACAGGGGTTATAAACACAGAAAGGCAGGATGTGGGGAAGGGAATGACATTGGAGTGTGGGTGATCAGGGGGAATACAGATATCATCAGAACTGGGTATCGGCTGGGTGAAGGTTCAGGGGACAAGTCACTATGACTCTGCCTATGACTCGCTTGTCCTCATCTTAAGTTGGTATTATCTGCCCAGGCTACCTATTTACAAGGTCTATGACTACTCAGGCTTGTAAATTTCCACAAAAGCTGCCTGTTTACATTAGCTTATAGCCATCTGTTTCAATGTTTTTCCACTGAGACCCAAGACTTGGTGTTAGTATACATGTATGACAGGCCTATTGGTGATTTTAGGCCTATGGCTGATTTTAGGCCTTCAGTGGGTAAGCAGGGTTGCCCCTGACATCTCCTCCCTTCTCTAAGTATAGAAGGGCTGTGGCGATTTTAAACTTGCGAAGACGGGGATAGAGGCCTGACCTCCAGTACTTGAAGGGGACCTTGTAATGGCTCCAGTCCCCCTGTCAATGTCCAGTGAGGCATGAGGGCCATACCCGTCCCGATGTCTTTTTCTTGGAGAGGGGATACTTTTGACATCAACCCCTATGGAGTCAGGCTTGTCCCTCAGGGAACCCAGATAGATATTTTTATCTTTTTTTTATATTCCCTTGCAGTGCTTAGCCTCACAGCCTAAGCAAGAATTCAGATCGCCTGACAGAGGGGGTTCTGGGTGGCCCCTCTCTGCTTGGTCTAGGGGCAGAAGTCCCCCCTTTTAGGTTGGGTGGAGATGAGTTTTGGAAACACCCTGTATAATGTAACAACCTCATCTTGAGTCTCGTGGTCCTCCATAGCTAACTTATGATAATGTATCTGAGTAGGTTTTGCTACCAAATTATTTGTTGTATCACAGAGTTAGTCCGCCTATTTAAGAGCCAGAGACCAGCAGAAAAAAGCAAAAAGAACCCAAATAATGGTCCCAAGATGGGAGGAAATAGGGTTGACAACCTTGGAGAGGCTGAAAACCAATTCTTGGGCCAGCCTTCATCTGTCTCTTTCTCTCTCTGATTTTTCTTAGGGCCTTCACTACCTGTTTCATGCTGTCTTTAACCCTCCTTGTCTTGTCTATGTAAAGGCAACCTTCTTTAAGAGCTGTACACAGTCAAGAGCTGTACACAGCCTTTTCTGTTGTAATAGAGTAAATCAAGTCCAATAAGGATCTTTGCGATTTTAGGAGGTCTCTTCAGACAGTGAACCGAGGGATTTCTTCAGATTAGTGATGTCAATCTCTAGCTGTTTGATGTTCTTGTCAGTGGCCCTTCAAAGGTCTGAGTAGTGTAAGTTCGGAGGCCAGCATCTGGATTAGAACTTCTAACAGCAGACATCATGGGTGATTCATTTTTACCTGGGATGCTGCCTGAGTTAATGCTCCTGGGAGTCCCTCTTTCTCTCGGTTTTCTGGGGTTGGGTGCTGAGCTGCCACCTGTGACCTGCTCTATCTCTTTTTCCCTTTCTTTTTTTCTTTTTTCTGTCCTTCCTTCCTTCCTTCCTTCCTTCCTTCCTTCCTTCCTCCCTCCCTCCCTCCCTCCCTCCCTCCCTCCCTCCCTTCC
>NW_021620800.1:358684-362901 GCF_004785775.1 Grammomys surdaster
CCTCCCTCCCTCCCTCCCTTCCTTCCTTCCTTCCTTCCTTTTCTTTTTTTAAAAAACAAAACCAGTGTCTCATGAGCCTTGCTGGCCTCGAGCTAGAATGGCAGTGAACTTTTTCTTGATCCTGCTGCCCCAGCTTCCCTGTCTGTGTCACTGAGACTTGCTGGACTTCGATTAAGGGCATGTGCAATTAGGGAATCTTTATTTTTTAAGTTAAACTATTAGGTTGGCATTCAAAGTCATGATGGGCTTCATTATGTCATTTTTATCCTGCCCCTCCATCCTTTTTTGATCTGACAAGACATATAAGAAGAGTTCCTGTGTTTAGAATGTGAAAAAACTGAAAGTCCTACATTGGAGAGTTAGTTATCATATCTTAAACAGGCATGCAAACTGTAGGACAGTAGGTGTGATGTGGATCCTGTTTGGCGTAAGCACTTATATAAATATTCACTTTATATAAAAAACTACCATAGAAGGATGATGGTAGTATTTTACCTAAAAATTTGTAAAATTAGAAAATTTCAGTTTTCCAGTAAAGATGTTGAAACTTAATTTTTGTGCAAACAAGTTTGTCATAATTTCCTTAATTGCTAACCAATTTCTAAGCAAGAAAAGTAAGTATTGGGTAGGTTTTGAATACCAATTACACTTAGGTTTATTTCTTAGTTACTGTACAGTACTCATTAAATTTACTGAAAACATTTCTCAGTTTCTTTTTAATTTTTCTTTTTCTCCTTAAAGATTTTGCTTAATTTTTCTGACAAAAGATTAAAAACAGAGAGAAACTCAGATTATCTTTTGTTTTATATTTTATTTTGCTTTTTGAGACAGGGTCTTAGTATATAGCTCTGGGTAGCTTTTCTAGTGTAGCCCTTTGCCTCAGCTTCCTCAGTACTGGAATTCCAGGTATGCTACCACACTGTGTAGATCAGTGTTGTGAGGTACTTAGATAACATTTTGGTAGAAAGATGTCCACTTCATGGAGTTTATAAGGACTGGGTTCCCCTTCTCCCTAGCATTAGTGACAAGACTGTGATGAAGTAATTTGAGCTCCTCTGTGCTGCCTCCTAACCCCAGATATCAGTGATAAAACTCTGTCGAGGTTACCTACTCTACACAGGTTTCTTGCATGAAAGTCTTGTTAAATCTACTTCTTTCAGAATTGGCATTATGTTGAAATTTTGGTTTCTTGGCTGAGGCTGTATTGCTGGGATAGCCTATTCTTTTTGTTGTTGTTGTTGTTGTTTGTTTGTTTGTTTGTTTTTTTTCGAGACAGGGTTTCTCTGTGTAGCCCTGGCTGTCCTGGAACTCACTCTATAGACCAGGCTAGCCTTGAACTCTCGAACTCAGAAATCCGCCTGCCTCTGCCTCCCAAGTGCTGGGATTAAAGGCGTGCGCCACCACCGCCTGGTGGGATAGCCTATTCATATCTCTAGGTACTATTACATTTTACTAGTGGAGCTATAGTGAAATTTATTATCTGAAAGAGCTAGGGTGCAGTGTGATTCCATAGGTTCATTTTCAGGGCAGCAGTAAGATTGGGAAGATCAGTAGGATAATTTCTTTACCACGGAGGGCCTGAAGTAATTATTGCTTGGAATTTGAACTAGTTAATGCTCTTCTTATACCAGAGTCTTGGAGAATTAAATGCAGCAGAAATAAATATTTTAATCTTTTCTTAAAGCAGAACATGTACTTTAGCTTAATGGAAGATTTTCACTTTTGTCTTGGTAAATTCCTGTTGGTTGAAGGAGCTCTGTCAGCCAGGTAGTCCAGTAGTTGGAGTCATAGGATTCAGTCACCTAACACTTGTTGAGTATGCCAGCATGTTGTGATGAGCTCAGAGTTTCAAATGAAGAGGTCACTGTAGTGAAGACGTGCAGAAGGCATGTTTACATGTCTGATAATAAGTGATTGATAAGGATAAGCAGGAAGGTACAGGGAGGCAAGGACTGGTGGGGAATGCTCCTTCTATAAGCAGTGTGTCAGTGTAGTGCAATTTCATTAAAGCAGAAACCTCAGTTAAATGGAAGTGAGTCTGTGTGGAAGACATTCTTGAGTAGAGTTTTATGCAGATGAGAAAGAGTCAGGCTGAGAGTACTGGTAGGTCTCTACACTAAAGGGTTTTGAGTTTTATTTTTGCAAGAGGAGAAGCCATTGGAACACATTTGAGGCTTGAGTTGTAAATCTCCTTTTGTCATGCATGTATGAAGAAGGGAGGCCCAGGCTCACTTTACAGGGAGTCCATTCTCTTTAGGCCAGGCATTGTGTTGGATGTCTATACAGTTGGAGTCCTCATGAGTTTCCTAGGTGAATAATTTGGGTTGTTTGTAGTTTTTGCCTGGTCCATCTTATGGGGGTGCTTCTTATTTCTGTCTTTGGTTCTGTTTACATTGCTGTTTGCAGAAGTGGTTATACCAGTTTACATGCCCGTCAGCTGTGGTACATGGTCCAGTGTCTCTACAATTTTAATTACTCACCACCTTTGGTGGTGTCCATCTCATTCATAATTGCTAGTCAGTCTAGTGGTGACTGAGGTTGATTATCTTTTCAAGTGTATTTGAGCAGTTTTTATTTTTAGCTTCTTCAGAGGAAAATAGCTACTGGTTGTTTTTCTACTTTTTACTTTCCCCATGGATAGTTTTCACATTCTAGTCGATTTGTATAGTAACTTTTGATATGAGTGCATTTTCAGTTACAGATTGTAAATTTCTTGCTGGTTTGAGGCTTGTGTTACCATTCTGTAATATTGTCCTTTGATGACCTTGAATTCTTGGTTTTATTTCCTTTGTTAGTTTGTGTTTGTTTGGGAATGGAACCCAGGACTGTGCCCATGTAGGCAAGCTCTTTACTACTGAGCTCCAGTCCTGTTTTTAAGACTTCATTTCTACTCATGTTCTGGGCATAGCCTTTTAATATACTACCTTGCATTGAGACCAGCAGTCTGCTCCTTATTGATTTGAGTACTCTTAGGGATTGAGGCAGCCTCACTTCTGGATTTAGGAGTTTAGTTCACTAGGATGATTGTTTTGTTTCCCCCACTTCTTTGTCATCTTTGTTATGACAGGTGATGGGTGTAATTTGTTTCTCAAGTCTGTTCTGATGCCTTTGTTACTCTTGCGGCCAAAATTATTATAACTTTCTAAGTTGTCTTCCCCCAAATTATTATTGCAGTGTGTGTGTGTTCGCACATACATGTTTTGATGTGTATGTTAAGTAAACACTATTGTGGAGTCGGTTCTTACTGTCTACCTGTACAGTCATTTCCAGAATGGAATTCAGGTGGTCATGCTTGCCTGGCAAATGCCTTTTGTCTGCTGAGCCATCTCGATGGTCCAAGAAGTTCTCTTGATACTAGTAGTGTAAATTCAGTGGCAGTTATTCAAGATTGCCTTGTCTTGTAAAGTCATTTTACTTTTTTTTTTTAAATTGGATGTTTTATTTACATTTCATATGTTGTCCCCTTACCCCATCCCCCACCCACCCAGGAACCCCCTATCCCCTCACCCCTCCTCCTTCTTCTCTGCGGATGTAACTCCAACCTACCCCCCAACTCCAACCTCCCCACCCTCAAATTCCCACCCCTTGGGGCATCCAGCCTTCATGAGGTCAAGGATCTCTTCTCCCACCTATGCCCAGCAGGGCCCTCCACTCTTACATATACAGCTGAAGCCATGGATCTCTCCCTAAGTGCTCCCAGGCTGGTGGTTTAGACCCTGGGAGCTGTGGCTGGTTGGTATTGTTGCTCTCCTCATGGGGCCACAAACCCTTTCAGCTCCAATGGTCTTCACTCTAACTCCTCCATTGGTTACCCTATGATCAGTTCAATGGCTAGTTGTGAGCATCTGCCTCTGAATGTGTCAGACTCTTGCAGACCTCTGAGGAGACATCTATATCAGGCTCTTATCAGTGTGCACTTCCTGACTTCCACATCAGCATCTACCTTTGGTGATTGCACATGGGATGGATACTCAGGTGGAATGGTCTTCAGACGGCCCCTCCTTCAGTTTCTGTCCCTCCCTTTGTCTCCATATTTGCTCCCTTGAGTATTTTGTTGCTCCTTCTAAGAAGGACAGAATCACCCCCACTTGGTCTTCCTTCTTCATGAGCTTCATGTGGCCTGTGAGTTGCATCTTGGGCATTTCAAGGTTCTGGGCTAATATCCAATAATCAGTGAGTGAATACCATGTGTGTTCTTTTGTGATTGGCTTACCTCA
>NW_021620800.1:362911-405411 GCF_004785775.1 Grammomys surdaster
AACCGCCAGACTGATTTCCAAAGTGGTTGCACCATCTTGCAGTCCCACCAACAATGGAGGAGTGTTCCTCTTTCTTCACACCCTTTCCAGCATCTGCTATCACCTGAGTTTTCAATCTTAGCCATCCTGACTGGTGTGAGATGGAATCTCAGGGTTGTTTTGATTTGGATTTCCCTGATGACTAAGGATACTGAACATTTCTTTAGGTGCTTCTCGGCCATTCGAGTTTCTTCAGTTGAAAATTTTTTGTTAAGCTCTATACCCCATTTTTTAATAGGGTTATTTGGTTGTCTGGAGTCTAATTTCTTGAGTTCTTTGTATATATTGGATATTAGCCCTCTATCAGATGTAGGATTGGTAAAGATCTTTTCCCAATTTGTTGGTTGTCGTTTTGTCCTATTGACAGTGTCCTTTGCCTTACAGAAACTTTGCAATTTTATGAAGTCCCATTTGTCAATTCTTGATCTTAGAGCATATGCCATTGGTGGTCTGTTCAGGAACTTTTCCCCTGTGCCCAAGTATTCGAGGCTCTTCCCCACCTTCTCTTCTATTAGTTTCAGTGTATCTGGTTTTATGTGGAGGTCCTTTATCCACTTAGACTTGAGCTTTGTACAAGGAGATAAGAATGGATCAATTTTCATTCTTCTACATGTTGTCCTCCTGTTGAACCAGCACCATTTGTTGAAAATGCTGTCCTTTTTCCACTGGACAGCTTTAGCTCCTTTGTCAAAGATGAAGTGACCATAGGTGTGTGGGTTCATTTCTGGGTCTTCAATTCTATTCCATTGATCTTCCTGCCTGTCTCTGTACCAATACCAAGTAGTTTTTATCACTATTGCTTGAGGTCAGGGATGGTGATTCCTCCAGAAGTTCTTTTATTGTTGAGAATAGTTTTCGCTATCCTGGGTTTTTTGTTATTCCATATGAATTTGAGAATTTCCTTTTCTAACTCTGTGAAGAATTGAGTTGGGATTTTAATGGGAATTGCATTGAATCTGTAGATTGCTTTTGGCAAGATGGCCATTTTTATTATATGAATCCTGCCAATCCATGAGCATGGGAGATCTTTCCATCTTCTGAGATCTTCTTCAGTTTCTTTCTTCAGGGACTTGAAGTTGTCATACAGGTCTTTCACTTGCTTGGTTAGATTCACACCTAGGTATTTTATATTATTTGTGACGACTGTGAAGGGTGTCATTTCCCTAATTTCTTTTTCAGTCTGTTTATCGTTCATGTAGAGGAAGGCTACTGATTGGTTTGAGTTGATTTTATAACCAGCCACTTTGCTGAAGTTGTTTATTAGGTTTAGGAGTTCTCTGGTGGAAGTTTTGGAGTCACTTAAGTATACTATCATATCATCTGCAAATAGTGATATTTTGACTTCTTCCTTTCCTATTTGTATCCCTTTGACTTCTTTTTGTTGTCTAATTGCTCTGGCTAGGACTTCCAGTACTATATTGAATAGGTAGGGGGAGAGTGGGCAGCCTTGTCTAGTCCCTGATCTTAGTGGATTGCTTCAAGTTTCTCTCCATTTAGTTTGATGTTGGCTACTGGTTTGCTGTAAATTGCTTTTACTATGTTTAGGTAGGGGCCTTGAATTCCTGATCTTTCCAAGACTTTTATCATGAAGGGATGTTGAATTTTGTCAAATGCTTTCTCAGCATCTAGTGAGATGATCATGTGGTTTTTACCTTTGAGTTTGTTTATATAGTGGATTACATTGATGGATTTCCGAATATTGAACCAACCCTGCATTCCTGGGATAAAACCTACTTGATCTTGATGGATGATTGTTATGATGTGTTCTTGGATTCGGTTTGCTAGAATTTTATTGAGTATTTTTGCATCGATGTTCATAAGGGAGATTGGTCTGAAGTTCTCTTTCTTTGTCGGGTCTTTGTGGGGTTTGGGTATGACTGTAATTGTAGCTTCATAGAACGAATTGAGTAGTGTTCCTTCTGTTTCTATTTTGTGGAATAGTTTGAAGAGAATTGGAATTAGGTCTTCCTTGAAGGTCTGATAGAATTCAGCACTAAAACCATCTGGTCCTGGGTTTTTTTTAGTGGGGAGGCTTTTGATGACTGCTGCTATTTCCTGAGGGGTTATGGGACTATTTAGATGGTTTATCTGCTCCTGGTTTAACTTCGGTACCTGGTATCTGTCTAGGAAATTGTCCATTTCATCCAGGTTTTCCAGTTTTGTTGAGTATAGGCCTTTGTAGTAAGATCTGATGATTTTTTGAATTTCTTCAGTTTCTGTTGTTATGTCTCCCTTTTCAGTTCTGATTTTATTAATTTGGATACTGTCTCTGTGCCCTCTGGTTAATCTGGCTAACGGTTTATCTATCTTGTTGATTTTCTCAAAGAACCAACTCCTGGTTTTATTGATATTTTGTATTGTTCTTTCTGTTTCTATTTGGTTGATTTCAGCCCTGAGTTTGATTATTTCCTGCCTTCTACTCCTCCTGGGTGTATTTGCTTCTTTTTGTTCTAGAGCTTTTAGTTGTGCAGTCAACTTGTTAGTGTGTGCTCTTTCCAGTTTCTTTTTGTAGGCACTTAGAGCTATGAGTTTTCCTCTTAGCACTGCCTTCATGGAGTCCCACAAGTTTTGGTATGATGTGTCCTCATTTTCATTGAATTCTAAAAAGTCTTTAATTTTTTTCTTTATTTCTTCCTTGACCAAGTCATCATTGAGTAGAGAGTTGTTCAGTTTCCATGTGCATGTGGGTTGTCCATTGGTTTTGTCATTATTAAAGACCAGTCTTAGTCCATGGTGATCTGATAAGATGCAAGGGATTATTTCAGTCTTTTTGTATCTGTAGAGGCCTGTTTTGTGACCAATTATATGGTCTGTTTTGGAGAAGGTACCATGAGGTGCTGAGAAAAAGGTATATTCTTTTGTTTTAGGATGAAATGTTCTATAGATGTCTGTTAAGTCCATTTGGTTCATAACTTCTGTTAATTTCAAAGTGTCTCGGTTTAGTTTCTGTTTCCATGATCTGTCCATTGCTGACAGTGGGGTGTTGAAATCCCCCACTATTATTGTGTGAGGTGTAATGTGTGTTTTGAGCTTTAGTAAAGTTTCTTTTATGTATGTAGGTGCCCTTGCATTTGGAGCATAGATGTTCAGAATTGAGAGTTCTCCTTGGTAGATTTTTCCTTTGATGAGTATGAAGTGTCCTTCCTTATCTTTTTTGATTAATTTTGATTTTTATTTGATATTAGAATGGCTACTCCAGCTTGTTTCTTGGGACCATTGGCTTGAAAAATTGTTTTCCAACCCTTTATTCTGAGGTAGTGTCTGTCTTTGTCACTGAGGTGCGTTTCTTGTATGCAGCAAAATTCTGGGTCCTGTTTATGTATTCAGTCTGATAGTCTGCATCTTTTTATTGGGGAATTGAGACCATTGATGTTAAGAGATATTAAGGAAAAATGATTGTGGCTTCCTGTTATTTTTGTTATTAGAGGTAGAATTATGTTTGTATAGTTATCTTCTTTTGGGGTTGTTGGAAGATTACTTCCTTGCTTTTTCTAGGTTGTAGTTTCCCTCCTTGTGTTGGCGTTTTCCATCAATTATCCTTTGAAGTGCTGGGTTTGTGGAAAGATATTGTGCAAATTTTGTTTTGTCATGGAATATCTTGGTTTCACCATCTATAGTGATAGAGAGTTTTGCTGGGTATAGTAGTCTGGGCTGGCAATTGTGTTCTCTTAGGGTCTGTATGATGTCAGTCCAGGCTCTTCTGGCTTTTATAGTCTCTGGTGAGAAGTCTGGTGTAATTCTTATAGGTCTGCCTTTATATGTTACTTGACCTTTTTCCCTTACTGCTTTTAGTATTTTTTCTTTGCTTTGTGCATCTGGTGTTTTGATTATTATGTGACGGAGGTATTTCTTTTCTGGTCTAGTCTATTTGGTGTTCTGTAGGCTTCTTGTATGTTCATGGGCATCTTGTTCTTTAGGTTAGGGAAGTTTTTCTCAATAATTTTATTGAAGATATTTACTGGCCCTGTAAGTTGGGAATCTTCATTCTCATCTATACCTATTATCCTTAGTTTGGTCTTCTCATTGTGTCCTGGATTTCCTGGATGTTTTGAGTTAGGATTTTTTTGCATTTTGCATTTTCTTTGACAACTGTGTCAATATTTTCTACCATATCTTCTGCATTTGAGATTCTCTCTTCTATCTCTTGTATTCGGTTGGTGATGCTTGAGTCTGTGACTCCTGATCTCTTTCTTAGGTTTTCTATCTCCATGGTTGTCTCCCTTTGAGCTTTCTTTATTGTTTCTATTTCCATTTTCAGATCCTGAATGTTTTTGTTTAATTCCTTCTTTGTGTTTTCTTGCATTTCTTTAAGGGATTTCTGTGATTCCTCTTTAAGGGCTTCTACCTGTTTACTTGTACTCTCCTGTATTTCTTTAAGGGAGTTACTTATGTCCTTCTTAAAATCCTCTATCATCATCATGAGAAGTGATTTTAATTCTGAATCCTGCTTTTCCGGTGTGATAGGGTGTCTAGGGCTTGCTATATTTTGAGAACTGGGTACTGATGATGCCAAGAAACTTTGGTTTCTGTTGCTTATGTTCTTGTGCTTGCCTTTCGCCATCTGGTTAACTCTAGTGTTACCTGCCCTCACTGTGTAAGACTGTAGTCTGTATTTCCTGTTATTTTGCTTGTGGCAGAGCTCCTCAGAGTCGAGATGTCTCTCTGGTCTTATGATCCTAATCTCCTGGGTGGAAGAGGTCCTGGGACTCAGGCCACCTCTTGGATCTGGAAATTCTTCTGCTCTTGGTGCAGTGGTTCCTCTAGGATGGCTCAGGATATGATGTCTCCCAAGTGCAAACCAGCTTGGTGTCTGCTGCTCTGAGTGCAATGGCTCCTCTAGGATGGTTCAGGATTCAGTATCTCCACAGGAGCAGACCAACTCTGTGTCTGCCCCAGCCCAAAGGAACAGGCAGGGGCGGAAGGGAAGTGGAATTCCGGAGGGGTAGGTTTTGGGTAGCTGGTGGGTCCTGAATGTCCCTGGCTCCCAGATGTAACTGTGGGGCTTATGGAGTGAGATTGAGTTCTTACTGGCTGCTCTAAGTGCAGTGGCTCCTCTAGGATGGCTCAGGATTCAGTATCTCCACAGGAGCAGACCAACTCTGTGTCTCCCCCAGCCCAAAGGTGTCATTTTGCTTTTGTTTTCCTGCCTTTGACATCATTAGGCTCTTTATGTAAGAGCAATTATTTATGTAGTTGTTTTTTTTAAAGATTTATTTTACTTATATGGGTACACTGTAGCTATCTTCAGACACATACCAGAAGAGGGCATCAGATCCTGTTAAAGATGCTTGTGAACCACCATGTAGTTGCTGGGAATTGAACTCAAGACCTGGAAGAGCAGTCAGTGCTCTTAACTGCTGAGTTATCTCTCCAGCTCTTGGGGAGTTTTTATATGCAGTATTTCAAGATGGGAAAACTTCCATTCTTAGTGTATCTATATCTTCTCTAGATTAGAACAAAATTGGTTTATGGCCATATAGTGTAGGAGGTGAAAAGTGAAGGAGGTGCCTAGAATCTGTTTGGTGGTCGTATTTGGTTTCTTCTTTGTTTTTCATTTGGGTTTGAAAGTGGGGTCTGGACTGTTTGAAAATGTGTTGAGCTGTTAAGAGTGTGTATGGCTCTTGCAGGAGATAGGAGTTTGGTTCCTAGATGCAAGCAACTGCATTCAGGTGCACATGCACACAGAACCAAAGATTATACAAATGAAATTCTGTATAGTTTGCACATGTACATAGAACCAAATATTATACAAATGAACTTCTGTATAGTTAAGAGTAGCCGTTTGGTACAGAGGTTGTGGAGCTTCACAGTTTAAATTTTTTTTGAAAAATATTTTATATGTATGAGTATTTTGCCTTAGTCTATGTCTGTGCACCATTTGTATGCCTTGTTTCCAGAAGACTGCATTGGATCCCCTGGAACTGGATTTACAGATGATTGTGAGCTGCCATGTGGTTTCTGGGAATCAAACTTGGGTCCTCTGGAAGACCAGCCAGCACACTTAACCTTTGAGTCATTTCTATAGTTCAGTATTGGCTTTCTTTTTTTTTATTATTTTATTTTGTCTTTGGACAAGATAAAAATGGCTTTTATACTTTCATTATCATTTTTTTTAATGTACATATCCATCACTGGGAGAACAAACCCATGACAGTTAAAACTAGAAAGGTAGATAGCTTCATATCCTCTTTCATGGCTCATGTTACTTATCTGCCTTCAGTCTTTTCTAATCCCTTGTGGTTTAGCCTTTTTTTTTTTTTTTTTTTTTCTATTTGTTATACTGTAACTACAAGAGTTTGTTTACATACACACATAGATTGGCTAGATTCCACATTTGAGGGAGAATGTATTTTTTTTCTTTCTGAGATTGTGTGACTTCAGTATAATATATTCTAAGTCCATGCATTCTAATTCCATACATTTCCTTGCAAATTTTGTGATTGCATTGTATCACATATTCCATTTACTCACATGCACACACACACAGACACACACACACAGACACACACACAAACCCCACATTTTTATTGTGAGTATGTGTAGGTAAGTTTTGTCTGTCTTTGAGATGGTCTTATTATGTAGCCCAGTCTAGCTGTAGACTGACAGCAATACTTCTGTCTTAGCCTTCCCAGTTCTGGGATTACAGACCTGGTGAGTAAGTTTGTTAGTTTTTGTGCATGTGTATGTACAGGTGTGTGCCTTTTTAAATGTGGGGTTGGCCCTCAAACTTAGGTCTTCAAGTACTTTACTAACTGAGCCATCTTCCCAGCCCCACTCTTAAGTAAGTTTTAGTACACAAGACTTACTTTTATGAAGAAGATATTTAAGAATACTGCACATACCGTTTTAGAAGAAAGGATAGTCTAGGTGTCTGAATGTTACTACAGGATGAAGTCTTCTTTGAGTGACTGGCCCGGTCTTCTTAGGCCTGTGCTGTTTACTTGATTATTTTCCCCTTCCTCATTCAGGACAGTTAACTTGACTCTAACATCCACTATCTCTAGATCTATAGTTCTTCCTGTATTGGAGTGGTCATTTCTAGTACTTAGTGATATAAGATAAACTCTTGGCAGTTCCCTCCATTCAAACCCATTTTCCGTCTTTAGGGTTTTCAACTAGCCTTGGTGTCAAGGAGCTTAAAAACTTGTTTTTGTTGTTGTTTTTTAAAGTAGAATTTTGAGATCTTTATTCTGACAGTCTTATTATGTTTTGTGTTTATTTCTTGTGTTCTTAGTTTTGCCATCTAAACCATTTATACTTCAGTGATACTCATTGTTCTGTGGTTGTTAGCATTGTTTCCCAGACCTTTCGACTTCTGTACACAGAGGCTGTAGCCATAAGCATGGCTGCTTCATGCTACCTTCCTGTTCTGGCAGTCCCTAGGATCTCTTTTAGCAATCTCTAGCAATCTCTTTTAGGATTCGTGTATTCTAGGTCTGTCATGCAATTAGAATCATTTATTTATTTGTACTAATAAGGCTTTGGCAGCCGGGCGGTGGTGACGCACACCTTTAATCCCAGCACTTGGGAGGCAGAGGCAGGTGGATTTCTGAGTTCAAGGCCAGCCTGGTCTACAGAGTGAGTTCCAGGACAGCCAGAGCTACACAGAGAAACCATGTCTCGAAAAACCAAAAAAAAAAAAAAAAGGCTTTGGCATATTTCATTTGCCACCTTTGCCAGGTTTGTTTTGGGTTGAACTTATCCTATTATATTGAGTAATGTTCCATTGTACATCTGTGGGCCATTTGGTTTGCTTTTTGTCTGATGGTTCTTTCTACTTTTTGGCTGTTATAAACATCCGAGTCTCTGTTTTCAGTTCCTGGCATATGCATCTGGGAATAGAGTGATTGAATCCTATAGCAACAGGAACTGCTATACTGTCTTCCATAGGAGCTGCCCAATCGTATTCCCACCAGCAGTGTATGAAAATGCCAGTCTCTGCACGCCTGTGTCTTTTCAGTTGTAGCTGTCTTAATAAATTTGAAGAGGAATCTAAGTGTGCTTGTGATTGCTGTTTCTCTAATGTCTAAGGATGTTGCCTAACTCTTCACATGCCTGTTGGCCATTTATGTATCCTCTTTTGGAAATTTCTATTCAAATCCTTTAACCATGTTTTAATTGTTCTGTCATTTTGTTGTTGAATTACAAGAATTCTATATATCTGGTTATTAAACTCTAATATGTAATTTCCCAGTGCTTTTCTTGATTTTTTTTTTTAGCTTATCTTTCTGATATGTCCTTTCATGCACAAAAGTTTCAAATTTTCTTTAAAGTTTTTATTTACTATTATATGCATGGCTACCATGGTATGTACATGGAGGCCAGAGTATATCTTTTTGATGTCTTTTTTCTCTGGATTCTGGGAATTGAACTTGGGTTGCCATGTTTGGTTATCAAGCACACCTTTACCCATTGAGCCACCTTGAAAGCCTAAAATGCAGGATTCTCTCTGAGGTTTCTTTAGCTCTTCCATAATTAACTCTTTTGAGGTGAACATTTGAATTGTGTTGAATTTATTAATATTTGCTTCTTAATCTCACTTTAATTTTATGAATATATAAAATATTGACATGGCTCAAAATCACAACTATATAAGAAATTTATTTCCATCCCTGTTTCTGTCTGCCATTATAGATAACTGTTTTTAATTTATTTCTGGTTTACCTCATTGTATTCCGTCCTTTAAACGAAACAAGTGTATCTGCCCCTTCATCTCCACCCTGCTTCCTCACACAAAGGGTAACATAGTCTATTTTGCCTCTTGTTTATCTTATTAAGTGAAATACCTGGTAATTTTTTAGTTTCTTAGCTTATTTTATAGTTGTCTGATATTCCACTGTATAGTAATCCTCATTTTCTGTTACTAAACTTTTTAATTTTCCTATAATTAATGTGTAATGTTATACAAAGTTGTAAAATAACAGGTTTCACCATCCTGTTTTCTTCCTATATATAATGTACCTTCATCTTAACACTTGAGTGCTTCCATCCCTTTTCTCTTCCCCAATAGTCTCCCTTCTGCTTTTGTGTCTTCCCTTGATCCCAGTCTGTATTCTCGATTTGAAAAACCCAACCCAACCCAACCCAACCCAACCCAACCCAACCCAACCCAACCCAACCTCATCCAACCCCCATGCCTGTTCCCATACACATTACATATTACCCATTACCCATACCTTTACTATACCATGTAGGATTTGTCTGACTCTGGCCTGTTTGGTCTGACACAATGATACGATGCATTTACTTGCAGACATATTTTTTTTCTTTCGTAGTGTGGAATAGTGTTTTTGTTTGTTTGTTTATTATTTGTTTTATTTTTTTGAGACAGGGTTTCAACCCAGGCTGATGTTGAACTGCCTGTGCACTTAGAATGACTTTGAATCACTGATCCTCTTCTTCACTTCCAGAGTGCTAAGATTGTAGGTTGTGCCGGCATGCCTGCTTTCACAGTATCTTGGACATTGATCTCAAGGCTTTGTATATGATAGGCAAGCGCTTAGCCAACTGAACTATATCCTTACCCCCCTCCCCCAAATAGTATTTTTTTTTTCTTTCTTTTTTTTTTTTTTGGTTTTTCGAGACAAGGTTTCTCTGTGTAGTCCTGGCTGTCCTGGAACTCACTCTGTAGACCAGGCTGGCCTCAAACTCAGAAATCTGCCTGCCTCTGCCTCCCAAGTGCTGGGATTAAAGGCGTGTGCCACCACCGCCCGGCCCAAATAGTAATTTTATGTATCATTTTCTTTATTTAGACATCTGTTGGTGATCAGACTAATTCCATGTCTTTGCTGTTGTGGCTAGTGCAGCAGTAAAGGCTATGCACATAATCTTTTGTATACTGCCTTTGATTCTTTTGGCTACATTTCCAGAAGTGGCATAGCTGTACCATGATGTTGTATGGGTGTGTGTCTTATGTGTTCTCAATGCTTATTACTATAGTGATTGCATAATTTACATTCTTACTGAGCAAACATTGTGTTCTCTCTCTTTCTCTCTCCCTCTCACCCCCTCTCCCCCTTCCCACTTTCTTCTCTAGTTTTCCGAGACAGGGTTTCTCTGCATATCCCTGGATGTCCTGGAACTCATTCTGTAGACCAGACTTAACTCACAGATTTACCTCTCTCTGCCTCCTGAGTGTTGGGATTAAAGGCATGCACTACCACCTCTGGGTCAAAACATTTCTTTAAAAAGACTTTTATGTGTATGTGTGCCTGCATGAGTTTATGTGTACTACATACATGCAGGTGCTCTTGACAGAAGAAGGTGTTGGGTCCTCTGGAACTGGAGTTACAGGCAGTCGTGAGCCACTCAGTGTGGGTGCTGGGGATCTGAACTGAAGATCTCTGGAAGAGCAGCAAGTATTCTTACCTGCAGAGCCACCTCTCTAGCCCCTATTTATAGTCTTTCAAATGTTTGGAAGAATTTGGTAATGGATGGTCTGGGCTGACTATAGTTTCTAAGAGGTTGCAGATTTAAAAACATAGACAAATTTGTTTTTTAAAGGACTATTCAAGTTTTCCATTTCTTATTGTGTCAATTTAGGAAAGTGATTATATATGTGTGTATACATATAAAATATATTTATGTATTTATATGTTACATGTAATATATGTAGTTTAAGACCAGTAGTTTGATAGTGGTTTTTAAAAAATGCTACTATTTATAATTTGACTTGTCTTGTCTTCCTAGGAGTTTATCTGGCAATAAAATTGTCTCAAGGATCAACTTTTGGCTTTGTTGATTTTTCTCTTTTGTAAATATGGTTTTTTCATCAATTCTTCTTTAAATTGTTTTTTCCCTTTAAGGTTTTTTCCCCTTGTTTTAAAAGATCATTAACATTTACTTTTTTCTTACATATTTTGCATTTTGAGTTTTTCTTATCATTGCAGTAGGTACCTTATATATATTTTAGGTTTTTTTTTTTTTGTTTTTTGTTTTGTTTTTCTAGGCAGGGTTTCTCTGTGTAGCCCTGGCTGTCCTGGAATTCACTCTCTAGACCAGGCTAGCCTCGAACTCAGAAATCCACCTCTGCCTCCCAAGTGCTGGGATTAAAGGCATGTGCCATCACTGCCCAGCATATTTTAGGTTTTTTATTATTAGTTAAAACTAACTAACTTACTTACTTTCTCCTCCATCCCCCCCCTCTCTTTCTCTCTCTCTCTCTTTCTCTCTCTCCCTCCCTCCCTCCTTCCCTCCCTCCTTTCCTCCCTCCTTCCCTCCCTCTTTCCTTCCCTCCCTCTTTCTATAAGTACACTGTAGCTGTCTTTATACACACCAGAAGAGGGCATCAGATCCCATTACAGATGGTTGTAAGCCATCATATGGTTGCTGGGAATTGAACTCAGGACCTCTGGAAGAGCAGAGCAGTCAGTGCTCTGAATCACTGAGCCATCTCTCCATTCTGTCTGTCGGCCTGTCTTCCTTCCTTCCTTCCTTCCTTCCTTCCTTCCTTCCTTCCTTCCTTCCTTCCCCTTTCTTTCTGAGTGCTGGTATTAAAGGTACAAGGCTTCCTTGGCTCCCATCCACATCTTGATTATTGCTTCAGTACATTTTGATGGTGTGTATTTTGCTTGTTATAATGCTTTTTTTTTTGTTGTTGTACATGGTTGGTACTCATCTTGACACCCACCCCTGTGACCTGTGCTGTCACAGCTGCTCTGGAGTTCTTTCTGCATGTGTTGTGCTGAAGAAAGCCTGTCTCTCTTTCAATGAAGAATGAAAATCTGATGTCGAATTCTCAGTCATCTGTTGAAAATCTTTGTTTTTCTTTCATGTTGGAGGATGTATGTGGATATACTAATGATAGATTCTTCAGTTTTTGTTTCAGGACTTCAAGAGTCTACTCTGTTGTCTTCCAGTGTGTGGCATTTTATACTGACATTAGCTCTGTAACTTTTGCTGCTTCTTTGAAGGCTGTATGCCATCTCTCTTCGTTGCACCTCCAGCTATACCTAAAATTGTAACTACATTGCTGTGCCCAGATGTTAAGAAATACTGACTTATGCTGTGCTTAGTGTCTGTTTAACATTGGCTGTGGTAATTTTAGAAACTTGAGTTGTATGGTTTTTCTTCTTTTTGACTGTCTACCTTCTTCCTTCCGTCCCTTCCTTCTTTTTCTGTCTGGTGAATGAATCTAGGGCTTTGCACTTGCTTGGCAGGTGTTCTGCCACTGAGCTAGAGCTACAGCCAAAGCATTTTCATTTAAAAAAAATCTCTTTTTTAAAAAGAGGTTTCCAGTGAAAAGTTTCTGTCTTTTCATATCTTTTCTTGTATCTTCTTATACTGTACAGTATAATTTCAGTGGCCTAGTGTGAGGACACCAGTGTCCAGATTATATAACCTTTTTGTTTCTTTTCTTTTTACCTGTATTTGGTCATGTGCTTCTGTTTTGTGGCATTATAGTCATTTTGGGTTAAATGCAGGGATGGTAGATATGTCTGAAGAAGGTGTCTTCTGGGAGAGGCCTCAGCTGCCTTCAGGTAGGTGTGCTGGCCAAGGTTAGCCCACTTCTGGCAGGGGCTGAGTGGAGTGAGGACCAAGTGCCTCCCTCAGTGAGGTCTGCTGGTTTTGGTTCTTTCTGGACTTTGTCTGAGAGCACAGCTTGTTCACAGTTTTTGGAAGCCGCTGGACTCTTTAATTTTTGTTTTATTCCAACCTCTTCCTAAAGTTTTGGTTTAGCTTTTTAGTCTTTTTAGCTTTAGGATTTGACAGGTGTCTTTGGATAGAAACTAGCCATATGCTTCTACACTCTCAGGGCTCATTTTGTTTTTCTGCTTTGTCAGATACTCCTGCCTGTTTCTTTTCTCAGCTGTGGTTGTCTGCTTAGGGCCTGCCATAATGCTCAGCCTAGGCACAAAATTGCCTGAGAAATGACAGCTTTGGAGCTCAGCTCTCTTTTCCTAGTTCCCTCTAAATTCCTAGTCCCTTTTCTGTTACTTTGACAACTCTTGGCTGCCTTTAAAAGTATGATTCCATTTATTTATTTATTTATTTATTTATTTATTTATTTATTATCTGGTGTTTCCAGTTTCAGTGAGTTTTGAGTTTGTATAGCTAACTTAATATTTCTACAGTCTGTAGAAATGTCATTTTTAAGTGCAGAATGGAATTTCAGATTTAGTTTTGTTTTTGTATTACTAGTGAGCTACCCTCCATCTTTGTTTTAACTATTTGTATTCACTGTTTAATGAATTTTTGCTTTTGAGTGTCACAGCCATGTTGTTACACTAATCTGTGAGACAATTTCACCACATTGGCTTTCTTAAGTCAATTGTAAACCACAGAAATGCTTGAAAGGAATTTCCATAAGAATTGGCTGTGGGGGGAGGGAGGAAGAGAAAAAGGGAGGGGGAGGGGAAGATAGTTAATTTTGCTTGCTAGCACATTTATTTTGTTTCCAGCTGTCTCAGGTGGCTCCTGCTTGTGGAGCTCCTCATCCCTTCTGAGTGCCTCGGTCACTATAAGTCAGGTTGGGTAGCCTCAGGCATGGGCCTCCTCCACTCTGGAGCTGTAGCTGTTCAAAAGTAGTTCTGTAAGGGTTTCTTCTTAGTGAAAACTAGTAGTGTTCCCAGAAGAAGGTATGCAAGTGCACAGGAAATGACTGATGTTCTTAGTCAGACAATAGGTCTGCAAGCTGTCCAGGCAGCCCTCTGATCTAGAAGTATAGCTTAACCCTCTGTAGTTATAAAACCTGTAAAGTACTGACAACAAAGTTACCTGTGAAATGGCTACACACTGACATAATGGACCACCCAATAACCAGGTTTCATTGCAAATGTTGTATTTACAGGGTCATTCCCTAACAGGGTATATGTACTGAGTAGTAAAATGTATCAAATTCTTTTCTGTTTTGGAGATAGGATCTTATGAATGAAAGATTAGTTATAGCTGAAGATGACCTTGAATTTCTCATTTTCTAACCAGTGCTGGGATTACAGATGTATGTCCTCATTGTTGGGCTGGGTATTGCACCTCGGGCCCCATTCATGCTTGGCAAATGTTCTACCAAGTTAGATCTGTATGCACTAAATCACACCAAACTCTTAAGTATGAATAAAATCTATTTCTGAAACTTTTGGATTGTGGTAATAGAGCCACACTTTTTTTGTTTTCAAAACAGGATTTCCCTGTGTAGTCCTGGCTGTCCTGGAACTCACTCTGTAGTTCAGGCTGGTGTCAAACTCAAGAGATCCTGCCTCTGCTTCCAGAGTGCTGGGAGACCACCACCACCAGGTGAGCCACAGAGATTACACACAGCCTCTGTGGATGTGACTTCTACCTCCTGGAGCTTTCAGTTGGTAGTGGAGTTTCCTACACACCCAATTTTAATAATCCTAGGAACACATGTCTTCATTCTTAGAAATGCCACAGATTGGACATGTAATATTCTCAGAGTTTCCCATGGAAGGTGTGTGTTACCTGAACGAACAATTGGGATTGTGAGTGACCAATCATAAGAGGGAAAGGACCCCTAATTAGAGGGTAAGTATGTGAGGAAGTGAGGCAAGCCTCAGAGAGGAAAGGGGGAACTCTCCCAGTCCTGGGTTAGAGAACTGTTCTAAAATTAGGGTTAACACTCCCTTTTACTTTATCTGAGCTAAAACTAACATTGAGGTATTTTAAGAAGTGCTGTGGTGTAACTGGATTTAGAGAGTTGGTGGTAGTTTGACTGTGGGTACATGTCTAAAGTGGAATTGGCTGGGTTTTTTTTTTTTTTTGGTTTTTGGTTTTTTAATGATTTATTTCTATTTCATATGCTTTTTTTTTTTTTTCCTGTAATTATGTCTGTTTGAGGGCATTACAGACTGGAATTACAGACAGTTGTGAAATGCCTTGTCGGTGCTAGAATTAGAACCCAGGTCTTCTGGAAGGGGAGCCAGTACTCTTAACTGCTGAGGCATTTCCAGTGCAGAGGTAACTTTTAGCAACCTATTTGGAAGATACATCTTGAAGCTTGCAGTCCAGCAAGAGAAGCTCACCTAATGAATTTAGACAGCCCGTGGAGTTGCTCCCACACTGCTCTTGATACAGTAACCTAAGTAGGAAGGCTCTTGAGGTTGAGGGCAGTATAAGCAGTTTTAGAAGTGAAGTTAAGCCTTCCTGAGAGAAGGATCAGAGATTAGAAGTGCGTGTAACTTTGCTGGTGCACTCTATCAGTCCAACTTTGTCCTGCTACTTTGCTGGGCTTGGAGATTGAATGGGTTGATGCCCCCTTGTGGTCCATTGTCAAAATAAATAGCACAAACACAAATAAGTACAGGAGCATTCACTCACTGCATGTTAAACCTTCATTCCTTTATAAAATAACGCTTAAAAAGTAATTTCTGAGGAAAACAATATATATATACACATATATACACATGCATACACACACACATACATATATTTTAATATATATATTAGGGTTAACACTCCCTTTTACTTTATCTGAGCTAAAACTAACATTGAAGTATTTTAAGAAGTGCTGTGGTGTAACTGGGTTTAGAGAGTTGGTGGTACTTTCACTTTGGGTACATGGCTACTACTGCACAGTTTTGTGGCCTTAAAATTTATCAGGGATAATTTTGACCTTTATAACAGAATGTGTGAGTGCTGTGCTGAGGAGGATGTGAAGAAGTGGCAGGAGTGATTGCAGATGCAGCAGCCTTTGCACCACTACACTCCGCTAGGTTGGAGGCAGGCTTGTCCAAGGGATGGTGCGCTTGGAGTCAGGTAGTTGTAGTTTAAAGCTGATTTCATGTGGCCACTTCGAGGGTCAGAAAGCAGGCTTCCTTTCCTTAGAAAGAGGTTAAGACCTATGTCATTGGAGTGTTTGAGTGGGCTGTCATATGAAATCTTGTTATAAATCTTAGGTCTGTACCTAAGTGTACAGATAACTGTGTACCCATTGGGTTGTTAATGATAATTTGTTTAAACTGGTGAGTCAGTCAGCTTCCCTTTTCTTTATTGTGGCCTTATTGCTGTATTACTGTATAAACATGTTTATATATGTATAGTTATTAAAGAATTTCCTAGGTTAATTATTTTAGTAGTACCATTCTACCAAGTAACTTTTTATAAAAATATTACAGTGACTTTTTAGGTATATTTAAAAGTTTGGACACTTTATTTAAAAAATGAAACAAAGCTGGCATCAGTTCTTCCATAGGGACTTTACTTTTGTGGAGGTTAACATAATGATGAAAATACCTTTTGCTGTTTGCTTGTTTTTGGAGGCTTGCCTACAGAATCAGATCCCTATCTTGTGATCATTTAATATTTTAAGAAATTAACATGAGTTCCCTAGCAGAAGAAATTAAGTTGGTGTTATCTTCACAGTAAAGTCAGTTTTTAAAACTCAGATACATTCAGCTTTGAATATAGATTTTCTCTTGTTTAGATTTTTTTCCTTGGCAGTTAAATGAAAAACATCTCAAAATATAATGTTTGATATATATATATGTATATATATATGTATATATATGTGTGTGTGTACATATGTGTGTGTATATATATATACATATATACATATATGTGTGTATATATATATATATATATGTATTATTTTAAAGATACTTAACAAATATTTAAGCTTGGACATAAGAGACTCACTATCACTACCCAGTTATTCCATGCATTTCTATATCTGCCTCCTTTGAAAATTTTCTCTATTTCCAGGGTCCTACTTCTGTTTGTGCAGTGTGTCTGGTGTTCTAAATGTGGAACCCAGAAAGACTGTACACGTAAAGCAGTATTTTGGTAGTGAGAATGTCGTGTGTACATTATGAAATGGAGTTTTGTTGCTTGTCTGTCTTTGAATATCTGCTTAGGGAGACTATTTTAGGAAAGAAAAGGGGTGGGCAGTGGGGAAGCGTGACCAGAACCAGGCAGAGGAGCTGTGTGGGTGAAGGCAAGAACACATGCCATGCTACCAGTGGCTTGTTTTTAAACATGAAAAGCATGTGTGCCAAATTTACATATTTACTAATTAAAAAGGCTTCCTGGAAACATTAAGTAGACTATCTTCCATAACCTTTAACACCATCACTAATGGATATAGCCTAGAAAATTTCATCGAAGGTCCTTTAAATAATGTAAATGATTATGAATATGTAACTAGTTAATATGCAGCTACGAAAGGATTATCATGTAGAGGTTAATGAACACTCTGCTCTTACGGGTTGCAGGGCTTTTTTTCCCCTGTGCTTTTGGCTCTCTTCATGCTTGGAAACACTCGTGCTAGGACTGGAAACACCCTGACTGTTTTTGGTCTCATTTTAATGGGGTTCTTAAAAAGAAACTTCTTAAATTTTTTCTGCAAGGATTTTTGTTTTTTAATTTACATTTAATTTTGTTTATCTTTTATAATATAATTACTGTCAGATCAGAAACCGTGAGATGGACTGATGTGGCTTTCCTGGACTCTTCCAGATGTTAAGTCAGTGCTCTATTATATATTGCCACTGTTATTAAGTGTTGCTGTGTGATTGATACTTACTGTAGATCGTCATTTGGTAGGGACTTTTTATGCTGAGTTAATGTGCAGTATGGCTGAGTATCTGATTACAGCATGTATTTTGATTCAGGATTGCTGCCTTAGTATTTAAAAATGTCTAAAAGGGAGGACATTTATTTCAGGAATTAAATGTTATAATAGAGGAATTTAGTGACAACCCTTAGAAAAATTGTGATTTTTCTTTTTTTTCTTTTCTTTTCTTTTTTTTTTTTTTTTTTTTTGGAGTGAAACATTTTGCATATACAAGGTGGATTGGCTCTGAGAGCCTGGGGCTGGAGCTGCAACCAGGCCATGCTGCTGTCTTCCCGTGTGGCCTCTACATTCTCCCTTTTGTGCCTTAGTTTCTATGTCTTTAAAGTGGCACTCTAGTATTTAATTTTTTTAAAAAAAATAGATGACTTTGCAGTTTGGGAAAATAATGTCAATTTAAAAATTTCCACTTAATTGTGTTATTTTTCTAATTGTATTTTTTCCTGTGCCAATAGACAGTTTTTTTTAAAAGTAATTTGAGAACCTACTGAAATATCTTAAAAGAAAAGCAAGAATTCCATTCTTGTAGTATTATAAACAGCTTAGACTGGGTGTCAAGTGTATATAATTTTATTATAATTTACAGGTGGGGGAAATGAGCTGTTCAGAGCATCCCTTTATCCCAAGTATTTCTTCTTGAAAACATAGTAGAAAAAGAAGTTCATTTTTAATACATCAGAATAAAAATCACAGGTGAAAACATTTGGAGATAAGCTGACAAAATAAAATATTTTCACTACTGTCATTTTTTTCCTGGATGTTACATTGGTTTCTTGTTATTTATAATATTTGTGTATTCTAGAAAATATGTAACATTGAAAATGGTCTGTAGATTGTACAAAATGCTAGTTATCTTATATCATATGTCACCTAATAGTTATGAAGCAGGTTTTGTACCAAAGTCTGAATTGGAAAGCTGTAATTTGTTCTGCAGTTATCAGCCTGCATTAGAGGGCTGTGATAAAGTGCACTGCTTAAAAACCAACATCCCCATCTCTGTACCTCTTGACAAATAAGAATGTACACCGAGATGTTAGTGAATCTGTTAAGACACTGTTGTAGTTTTCTGGCTGATTTTCTATCTCTGTACCTAGCCTTGTGTTTTCATGAGTAGTTGTCTGTTTTCATGACAGGTGGTCACTAGCTGCCAAGAGAAAATCCAGCATTGGTGAGTGAAAAATGCTTTATTATAATTCTGAAATATGGAGGAAGTCACTTGTATTTAAATAATGATGTGTACTGGGGTATGTGGATAAGTGTGTGCATGTGTGCGTTTGTGTGCATGTGCCTGTGTACATGTATGTGGCGGGGGAGAGCCAGAGAGCAGCAACTGAAATTTGATGATCTCCATTTTGAATGCCTATGATACTAATTTATATTGTCTTTAACCCTTCTCTGAGTTACATATTCGTCAATTATCTAAAGTTTTACCACCTTTTAATTAAAAAAATCGAATAATAATATTCTCATTTTGAAGTAGAAACTGAGACTTTAAAAACAACTCTGAGGATATTAATGTCTGTAGTAGAAAATGATGGGAATCAATTGTTTAAGAAAACAATGTTGGACACAGGGCACAGACAGATTTTTCCAAGTTTGAAACAGCTAATCAGTCTGCATTTTAGAGCCTGCTTTATGGCCTGCACTTTTTTTTTTTTTTTTTTAAAAGAGAGAAAGAAAGCATGTCTGTTTTGATGTGCTAATCTATAGTTAATAGGACAATGCCTGGTAAATAATGTGCTTTCTCTTCTATCGCTTCTGAGGAAAACGTTCAATTTAATGGTGAATAAAATCTTATATTAGGAGTTGTCATGAGGTATGGCTGTTGATCTTACAGATATCAAATTACAGTCTATCCATGCTGTGTTTACGAAGATTTTACTGAGAGAACAACAGGAGCTGTCCTGATTATTGTCTGCAGGGTTATTGCAAAATCGTCATAACTGCCCCTTTAGTGGGGAGATTAAACCTTCGGTTATACACCATCAAGCATATAATATTTTAAATTTATTTTAAAAGGCATTTTCTTCATGCCTGAGAGATCTCCAAGGAAATAATTTATAGTTAGTATATATCAAATGTTTTTGGTTTAAATGCACATAGGCTGCAAGCAATGGATAAGAGTGAAGATCAGTGCAATCTGTACCCATCATCTTATTCAATTTGGACTATTGGCTTGCAGAAACCAATCTAAAACTAATAATACCCACTTTATAAATAAAAATCCAGGACTTCATTAATTTTCAATAGATGCAGCATTGTAATTGCATCCACTGGTGGTGTAGGTCTGTCAGCATTTCCATAATGGACTGTTCACTTTGCACTATGTATTCAATTCAGCTTAAAATGTGAAGTGTGTGCAAGACCTTGGCCAGAGAAGGCTTTTCTTTTGTAGATGTGGCCAAAGTGACTTATTTATGAGTAGCCCTTAGAGGTAGTTTCGTTCTGTGGACATGTGCGTCTTGTTTTTGGTAACAGGTTTATGAAATAAGAGAATTCACTCTGAACAGAGTCCAGCATTCATGAACCTGGAACTAACAAACAACTTGCTTCTAGGTGATTTAGTGAGGTCCTTTCTCTGGTGGTGAGAGTTCTTGAGGATAACAAACATGTTTTTATCTTTCTATCCACAGTCTTTTCTTCTGTGTTTGGCACAGAATAGGCACTTAACGTTGAATAAGTGAAGGTGAAATCTGTGGTTATTTTATCTCCACTATTTTATTTATAAACAGCACCACTGTGTACAGATTTTGAGAGTAGTGACAGGCAGAATTCTGATGGCAGAGCAGCCTCAGACCCTCAGTCTCACTTCCAGTATGCTAAAAGGCTGGGACATTTGCCTGTAGAGTAATTTAAAGTTTATTGTACCTTGTCTATATGTTAAAGATTCTTTTTCCCTTATTAAATTTTTTTCTGCTCTGAATCACTTCTGACAGAATTTAAGAAACAATATTTTGTTTGCTTTTTAAAGAGAATCTGTACATAGTGTCATGATGTTGCTAGAATCTAAATGACCAGTAAATTCTGAATTCGTTTTTTAATGTTCAGAATTTGAAACAAAAATGTGCACTTTCTTAAAAAAGTCAGGGTAGGGATCTGGAGGTTTGACATTGTGCTATCTTTACATCTCACATCTTCTGACAGAAGACCTTCCTGCTATGGACAAGGTTGAGCTGATGTTTGCAACCTAAAGACCCAGCCTCAGAGGGGCTTCTAATAAGACTAAACAGAGAAATCAAGGCAATTTGTATATAATTTGCTGGTATATTGGAATAAATAGAGAGGGAGTTCAGAAACTGGAGCCATTCTTTTTTTTTTTTTTTTTCTTTTTTTTCTTTTTTCTTTTCCTTTTCTCCAGAGCTGAGGACTGAACCCTGGGCCTTGCTAGGCAAGTGCTCTACTACTGAGCTAAATCCCCAACCCCTGACTGGAGCCATTCTTTTTTTGGGGGGTGTGTGGGGGGGGTTGAGACAGGGTTTCTCTGTATAGCCCTGGCTGTCCTGGAGCTCACTCTATAGACCAGGCTGGCCTGAACTCAGAAATCTGCCTGTCTCTGCCTCCCAAGTGCTGGGATTAAAGGCGTGTGCCACCACTGCCCGACTGGAGCCATTCTTAAGCATACCTTAGATACAATTTTTAAAAGCGTGTTGCTCTTACTTACTCTTGACATTAGCCAGTCTAAAGTGCAGTTTAGGTAGCTATGCCCTGGTCTTTATGGGTATCTGCTAGTGTAAGAAGAAAAGCTAAATAAATGACTTTAAAGATGTAATTCTTTTCCTAGGGGTGTTGATGTGTTATTTAAAAGGGTTCTTTGATTTAGAGACAAACAGAATACAACTCAGGCTTCAGAATATTCATTCATTCTCTTTCTCTCTCTCTCTCTCTCTCTCTCTCTCTTCCCCCCCCCCCCCCCCGCCTTCCTCTCTCTCTTTCAGTGTTGAACAAAAAGTAAAAGTATTTGTAGAAAAATAGGAATGAAAGTAGTTTGGAACTGTCTTAGGACCTACCTAGAAAATTAAATTCCAGGACTCTGGTGAACTAAGGAATTAATAGTATTTGTTCAGATAAGAGCAAATAAAAAAGGAAATATTTGAACCCAGTAGATGAGAATTATACAGTATTCTGTTAGCACTAATGGTGGTTTTCAGCTTAGCCAAGATTTAAGATTTTGGGTTTGTTTGTTTGTTTGTTTGTTTTTAAATTAAGAAAACTTTTTAGCCTGCCAGTGGTGGCACATACCTTTAATCCTGCAGAAGCAGGCATATCTCTGAGTTTGAGGCCAGCCTGGTTTACAGAGCTAGTTCTAGGACAGCCAGAGCTGCACAGAGAAACCCTGTCTTGAAGAAACAAAACCAAACCAAGACAACCCCCCTTTTTTGCTTATTATTTTTACTTCACACATGAAAATAAGATACTACAGGTTATACAATTACTTTCTTGTTAAATATGAATATGAAGTTTGTTGTTTGGTCCATTTAGAGCTAGCTATCATGTTGGGGATTATTTACATCTGTCTTTTTCTTACATTCTTATACAGCTTTTGTAGTCACAGGCCTGCCCTGCCTTTGTGTTTTGTAGTTTGCAATCTGGAGCACTTACACATAAGAACTTGTAGTTTTCTTCCAGACAGTTATGCTACCATTGACTCACAGGGCTGTAGTGCATGCTCAGCCTGTCACTCAAGAACTAAGATTAGATCCTACGTCTTTTTGGAAAGATTGAGACGCCACATAAATAAGGAAAAATAATAAAAATCACCATCTTTTGTACATGTTTGTGAGTATTTTATATCTGTACCATCTTATTTATCTGTCTGGGTTTTATCTTCAACTATGTCCCAGGCTGGCCTGGAACTTGTGGCAGTCCTCCTGCCTCAGCTTCCCAGAGTGCTGGAATTCTAGAGTAGAGTTCTACCGTGCCCAGTCATGCAGAGAGTAAGGCAGAGAGTTGACCTTATGAGCATGTTCTTAGAGCTGTGCATGCATGTCTTCAATAAGTTTTGTGATGAAGCTTTTTAAATAGAAGGTGGTAGAGCAGGGTGGTCAGTCTGTATGTGCCCATCACTTAGTGTCAATCAGCTCATGGTTTATCTGAACGGCTTCATTTAAATATTGCATCCTTCTACTCCCAGTGTTTGTAGTAAGTCCAAGACTAGCATTGGTAGCACAGGCCTGGCCTCACAGTACTCAGGATTCCACTGCCCAAGTTTAAGGGTATCCTGGGCTAGTGGGACCTGTTAGCTCTGCCTGCTCTGTCTTTGTGGCATTTTTTCCTAGCATCCTTTTCTTTTACATGACATAGAAGCTGCAAGGCCACATTATGGTGTTCAGAGGAACTTACAGAGGCAACCAGATTCAGAACATGAAGCAATGACTGCTATCTGTTACTAGAACAAAGAATGATTCTTACTGCCTAGGTCTTACAAGAAAGATTCATTACTCTTTGTTGCTTAAGGGCTTGAATAAAATAGTGCTTATGGATGGGGCATAGTCAAATAATGTGCACATAGGTCTTGTTTATAACCATAAGTATGCACTGGAGGTGTAGAAATAGCTTGCTTGGGGCTGGAAAGGGATTGCTCAGTGGTTGGAGCACAGACTTCTCTTACAGAGGACCTGAGTTGGGATTCTAGCACCCACACCAGGAAGCTGCAAACCACCTATAACTCTAGTTTCAGGATATCCAATGCCCTTGGCCTCCTTGGGCACCTGCACTCATGTGCACAACTACCATACATACAATTAAAAAAAATACCTCATTTCCTTTAAAGCTTGGAAGTGGATTTGGGTAGTGAAGACATCTAGTATTAAATTACACAAAGCCAACTTAAATGAAATAAAGTATTCTTTTTGTGCATGTGTTTAATATTGCAAAGAGTAGCTTAAAGTTTGACAAATTTGGAAACCCTTGAGCATGTGAGTTTAAGAAAGAAATAGTAAAACAAATGTTTGATATTTGTTACTTTTTAAAAGAAAGATGGATAAAATGTTTGGGGAAATTAGTTTCTGTTACAGTTTATGGTTACAGTATTTAATGGGAAATATAGAGATGTGAATAAAGAAAACCTTAGTCTTCCTAAAAACTCCTCTTTACTGTTAGAGAAAGGGGAAGCAATGTATATATGCTTGTATCATATGCACTCATACATACATACATACATACATATAACTGTAGAGAGCATGTGTTTGTCTGTTGTTGAGGGAAGAATCTGCCCCACAAACACCGTTGTTTTTTTTGAAGACAACGTCTTACTTGGTATCCCAAGATGGAGTGGGACTTGCCATGGAACCCAGGATGCTTCCAGAGTCCCAGTTACCCTTGTGCTTCAACTTCCTGAGTACTAAGACTTCAAGGATAAGCTACCCCGTTCAGTATCACTGAATATTTCTAACAGTTCCTGTGAATACTTGAAAGTGTTTTCCTATAACCTTCATATGTGTGTATATGAAATTTATTTTATTTTGTCTGAAATACTGGTCTGCATATTTGTAGAAATACTTATACACAATGATGGCTTAATTCTTCAGTGTTGGTAAATCAGGGAGCCAATTTTTCAGAGTACCTATTTAGTAGACTATATTTTTGGTACTATTTTGTATAGAATCTTTTTTGTTTTTGTTTTTTTTCTCTCCCTTCCCCTTTCCTTCATTACCTTGAGTGAAGCAGAGAACAGTCACAAAATTGTCTCACCATATCACCTGCTTTTGCCACTGGAGTTGGGCAGTTATTACCCCAAGGGATGATGGGAAGGTAGAGTGGGTACAGTGTGTACACATCCCTTACTCTGTTTCTAGCTTTTTTCTCTTTCTTTTTCGGTGGTTGTTGTTTTTGCCATTATCAAACACTGCCTGTCCTGTTCCCTAGTTTGGGGATTATGTTTGAGGATTTCTGTATATAGTGTTTTTTAGAAAATGGTTTTTGTCTTATGTGTGAGTGCCTACATATGTGTATGTGCATCACCTGTGTGCCTGGTGCTTCTGAAGGCCTTGGGATTCTGGAACTGGAGTTAACAGGTGATTGTGGGTCATTTGACATAGGTAATGGGAACTGAACCTGGGTCCTCTGCATAAAAACAGTAAGTGCTCTCAACTGCTGAGCCATCTGACCCAGCTCCCCTACCCTGAATTAGTTTAAATTTTTATTCTGACTATAAGGTAAATATATGGTTAGTTATTATAGAAAGGTTGTAATAAAATAGGGAAATAAAAGGTAAATTTATTTATAATTGATTTTTTTTACCTGGCATTTTAAAAACATTTTATTACTTTTAGCTTAGTGGTTATGTATATTTGTGCTATGGAGTTCAGATTAGAAATTATTTTATTTTTCTTTTTTTCTTTCATGATTTCTAACTTATAATTTGAAATATTTTAAGAGTCTCTAAGGGGCTGGAGAGATGGCTCAGTGGTTAAGAGCACTGACTGCTCTTCCAGAGGTCCTGAGTTCAAATCCCAGCAACCACATGGTGGCTCACAACCATCTGTAATGAGATTTGATGCCCTCTTCTGGTGTGTCTGAAGACAGCTACAGTGTACTCATAAATAAAATAAATAAATCTTTTAAAAAAAAAAAAAGAGTCTCTAAGCCTTTGTGTTATACTTTTGAAGGTAAGAAAATTAGTTTCTGGGAGTGTTATAGGGGGATTTTCTCCTCTCAGAGTTTACAGTATTCAAAAACCCTCGGAGAGAAGGTTCAGCAGGTATGAGAACTTGCTGCTCTTGCAGAGGTCAAGTTCCGTTCCTAAACACTCATGTCAGGTCCCAGTAGCTTGTAACTCCAGCTCCAGGTTCTTGGTGGTCACCATCTGCACATGTGTGTATAGTCACACAAATGCATGCACACATAAAAATAATTTTTTTAAAGTCCCCATTTATAACTTTTTGGAATACTATCTTTGATGATATGTTTCCAGCATCTAAGTTCTTTGGTTCACAGCTCCTGGAGACTTAAGTCCAGGGAGTGTCTGGGAAGCCAAGGATTTGTTAGTTGGGACTTTTCTTAACTTTATCAGTAGAAAACCACAGCTTACATCGTGAAGCTTTTTTATTTTTTCATTTATTCTTTAAAAATAAGAATAGCACATAGTATTGATAACGTTCACACAAGTTTCTGTGTAAGGATTGCAGTGCATTGCACACAGCTGGGTCCCCATAGTTCAGAGCTCTGCTTCTGCTTTTGAGGTACAGCAGCCCAGATTCTAGCATTCTTTAAATCCTGTGGGGTATTAGTGTCTGCTGAGTGCAGGAAAATGCAGGCTGTACAGATTGGCATACTTATATTTTATTTATTTTTTAACAATTCACATCAATTGATAACCAAATGGTGAGTTTTTCCAGTTGTTTTTATTCACTTTTGAGTTAAAGATAATTTTGAGGATTTTAAACACTTTGTAGAATAAGAACTAGTATTGTCATTATCTTTCTCTTTTAAACTCTGATAGGAGCTTTGACCTGTGGGATTATGTGAAGGTCTCTGTAAACTCCAGAAAATGAGTTCTTCTCAGTTTGTCATAAGAACAGCAACCTAAATCACCACTCTAAGGTGGCCATAATGATCATTGTTTCCTAAGATGACTTTGAAAGTATAGAAAACCTTAATTGATGCAGCAAAGGCTACAGATGAAGGAGATTTAAGTAGAAGCTGGTACAAGTATTCAGACCGAGAGATATTCTCTTCGTTTCTGATACATTCCTCCCTTTAACTCATAATGGGAACATGTATCAGTTATAGGAAGTCAGGGAAATGAACAGGGCATAAAAATTACACGTACATTGGCGACTTGGGGATTTCTTGCAAAGACCAGTATGCTTTTATGTAGTTTTAGAGCATCCTCCTACTTTTAATTCACATCTGATTGTATTCTTAGAGCAAAGTATTAATTATGAATGAAGAAACAGGCATTTAGGCTAATTGATAGATCTCAAGTCACATGCCCATGTGTTGGCTGTAGAGACAACATGGGAACACATTGTCCCTTGCAACTTCACTGTGTGTGTCCCTTGTGCTGGAGCCTCCATGCAAAGTTAAACGGAAGGAATTTAGTAGTTGGGTCTGCCTCTCAATACTTTGTTAAACTAATTTAAAAAAATTATTAGCTATTTTCTTAGATTATTTTTAATGTTTTCTGATGATTCATGAAATCATGAAACACTAGGAACATGTGTTAGATTGCCAACATATTCTGATGAGGCAAGCTCTTAGGTATGATGAAGTTATAAAAAAGAATATGCCTTAGTTTTTTTGGGGTAGATTTTAATCATTTAAGTGAAGTCACTAAGGATTTTGCCATGACCATTTAGGAAAAAAAGGTAACGATGCCTCCAATTTCATACAAATACATTTAAATTGTGAATGAGCAGCATTCCTTTCCCCACTAGTTTTCAGGAAAAAAATGTTCCTTCTTTCAAGAATATTCATATATTGCCATGTATCTTGACAACTTCCTTAGACTTAAGAGGACACTGAAGATGTAGCAGTGATAGAGACTATCTCTGCCTGTATCATGCCTGCACTGAACTTTTCTTTATTTTCTTAATTCTAGAGGTGGCCCAGGGACCCTTCAAGCCAGTAGAACTTTAATGCAGATGGATTGTGAATTTTAGAAAGTCCTGCTGGATTTGAGTGATGGCCTCTGTGATGTAGCCCAAGGCTCTGTTGCAGAGGAGTGGTGAATATCTAGTGAACTGAGTTGAGAGTAGGCTTTCTTAAATGCTTATGGGATAGTTCTAGAGTGGTAACAATGAGCTAAACAGCTTCTGTTGACTCCTGTACATTTCAGAAGCTTTAGGTTTTATTGTTTCTTAGAGACAGGTTTTGGCTATAGATTATAACCCACGTATTTGCAGTAATATAAACCCCTTTTTAAGCACCTCATGGTGTTTTCTGCTTTTTTGTTTGTTTAGCAGGTTAGGTAAAAGAAAAGAAATGATAGGAAACTTCCTCCAAGAAGACAGTTTAGTGCTAATATTTTCTGCCAGTTGCCTTGCAACTTAAGTACAGTTGGAAAATTCTGCTCTTCTAAGCAGAGATTTCATTTCATCCCTTTAAAGGTGGAGATGAGAGCCTGTCACTTGCCTGGAACAAGGGGTGTAGTGCTTACTTCCTCTTTACAAAAGTGGTTTTCCCATAACAGAAAGATTAAATTTGTGGATTATTTTTTCATGCTCTTCTGTAGCCCTTTAAATAATCAGTTATTGAAATCTTTACTTTTATAGAACAATTGTACTGTGCAGGTGAACCTTGATTATATATCACCCGTCTTACTCAGTAATCTGTTCTTTCTGATGCATTTCAGAGCCAGTCAATGTCATACTTCATCCCCCCCCCCCAATATACACACTATTTAGCTTTAGCTTGCTTTCCCAGATTTGTTACACTTCTATGAAAATAAATATTTCCCATAGGGTCTGTCCTGATCTTAATGCTTTAAGATTAGGGCTATTTATATACCTTTATTACTGCTGCCTTTTTAAAACTAAAGGTGTTTCACAGAAACATGTAGACATGGCCAGCAAGGTTCAAAAGAAGCTTTAAAAAAACAAAACAAAACAAAACAAAACAAAACATGGTATTCAGTTAGGTTATAGTTCTTATTTCTATAAGGAATATTGCATGAAGCTATTTGGTACAAAGTAGGCTTCTTGAATAAAACTTTGAAGTTTGGAATTGAAGACTGGTAATCTTGGTGGCACAGGTCATTCATTCTAGCTACTCAGGGGGCTGAGGTGGGAGGATGGCAGGTTCAAGGTCAGCCTGGGTAATTTAGTGAGACCCTGTTTCATGTAAGTCAGTGGTAGAGCCTTTGCCTAGCATGCATAACCCTTGGTTCAGTCTCTGAAGCCAGGAAAAAGTGTGATTGATGGTTGTACTGAATGTAGTCTTTGTTACATACAGTGAAGATAAACATAGGAGTAAGTTTGAGAGGCTTGCTCTAACTGTACGTAGCCTTTGTTTTCCATTTGAAGAAACAGTATTTTAGGTAATTATCTCTTGGTTGCTATATTTTAGTAAGAGTAAAGCACCTAAAATTTATGTATTCAAGAAATAAAGTTGACAGAGATCTGTTAATATTTGTGTTGCAAATAAAGACTTTGCTCATCTTCTCCAATCTTTAACATTAGTTATTAAGACAACTTGTATTGAGGCTAGAAAGATAGCTAAGTGATTTAGAGCACTTGTTGTTCTTACAGAGGTCCCATGCTCAATCTCCAGGACCCACATGATGGCTCACAACTATTTGTAACTATAGTTCCAGGAATCCAGTCCTCTCTTCTGACTTCCAAGAATACCAGGCATGCATCATGTGGTGCACAGACTTATATTAAGGCAAAATGTCCATATTTAAAGCTCCGTGAGTTTGAGGCCAGCATGGTCTACAAAGTGAATTTCAGGTCAGCCAGAGCTGCTAAACAGAGAAACTCTGTTTCACAGGGGGGAAAAACAGAAAGACAACTTGAATTTTTATGGCTAGAGACATGGCTCAGGAGTTAAAAGCCGCTACTATTCTTATACAGGACTTGGGTTCAGCTCCCAAAACATATATGGTAGTTTATAACCGCTTATAACTCTAGCCCCAGTGGATCTGATACACCATTTTGTCCTCCTTTGGTTAAGCAAATTACATATATGCTGCACAGGCATATGATGTTTTAAAGGGATCATTGGTCTTGTGTATCAGAGAGTTGTGAGGATCACATTTTGGTTAAGTTCTTGGTCCTGGACATTTTGATGAGAATGGTCTTCTGAGATTTCTTCAAGGTACATAGCTAGTCTCCCTTCAAAAAGTATTTCTGTATTGCTGTACTTTAAATCATCTTCCACTTTCTTTTTCTGCTTTAGAAAATAACTTAAAATGTAGAAATAGCAACTCTAGTCTTAGATTAGATTTTCTAGTTTGTCCACATTTTTGTTCTAGAGAGAATTATTAATGAAGGTTAAAGCTGAGTATTCATTTGGAAATACTGATTGCTGACATTACCTTGGTTGAACTTTCTTTTCTCTGAGGGCACACGAGATTTCTTTTTTTAAAAAAGTCCCTTTTTGTAGGTATGATTACCAATGTAAGACATGCTGAATGCTAACTTTAATTGGACCTAATCAGAAGCATTAGCTAGTGGGTGGATAGTCCTTGAGCTTTTATACAGTCTCAGTCTGAATCACAGAGGCTGTTAGTATTCCATAGATTAATGAGCGTCTGTGATATGTTGGTGCTGTATCACATCCTCTTGTTTATTGCTCATATTGACTCTCTCCAAAGTCTCTGAATGGTGACATTCAGCTGTTGTGTTATCTCTCAGTAAGTCACACTATCCAGTTGAATGACTAAGTTAAGTGGAATCTTATCCTAGTGCTTAATAATCTTTTCTAAAAATTATGCTTTTCTGAAATTATGAACCTGTGAACAGGTATTTTTCTAGTTTTAACTTGGGAGAAGCCAAAGATAATTTGCGTAAGTGGAGTCGGAGGGCTGGTATTCACACTCTGCTTTGACTTTAAAGCTGTGGTCCTTCTGGTGCCTGGGCCTAGTATATAGTCCTATGCATGATGGCTTTTTGCCATCTTGTCCATATAAAAATGTACACCAAAGAATAATTTATTTAAGAAATACAATAATAGGGTCTAGGAAGGCAGTTGTCAGTAAAATGCTTGCTGTACAAGCAGGAAAGACCTGAGTTTTGATCCCCAGTACCAAATTAAAAAAAAACAGGTGTGCACCCATAGCTCCAGTTCTGGGGAGTTAGAGTCAGGAAGACCCCTGGAGCTTGCTAGCTAGCCAGTCTAGCTGAGTTGGTGAGACTCCATCTCAAAAGTAAGGTGGAAAATGATTGCAGATTCCATTGTTGATCTCCAGCTTCCATATGTGCCAGTGCACTCTCTCACATAGACATACATAAAAGAAATACTATAGTAGACAGTTTATCTATTTATTTATTTATTTATTTATTTATTTATTTATTTATTTTAAGATAAGAGTTTTGAGGAGAGTTAATACAGAGTACTTGAACTTTAGAAAATAGGAGTTTGTGTGAGAATAAGAAGACCTCGGTTAGCTGGGTGTCTGCTTTGAGAGGATACAGGAGATTGGCTCTCTCCAGTGTTCCTTTCCTGTTTTCTTTCTGTGTTACCTTGTGTAAGAGAACAGTGTTGAGTGACATTACTACAAGAGTTTTGTTTTTTTTTTTTCAGGATAAATAGCAACACATGGGAAATTCCCTGAGATCTTAAGACTGAGTGGATAATTTTTATTAATTATGTTCCTACTGCTGTAGTGCAGCAAAGGAGTAAACTGATGCCAATGCCATGGCTTGTAGCAGAGTCATTTTTATTATTTGGGTGATTACCTACATGGCACTTAGGAACAATTTTAGTCTGACAGTATATGTTCATTTAAATTACTTGGTGAGCTTATTGTTTTTGTTATCTTTTAAGAGGATAGTTCAGTGCTCTAGAATTATTTACAACCTCCATCCTAGCAAAGTCCTTAGGAAACTTGACTTCCAAAGAAGTTTTATCTCAGTGTAGGCAAATGCTTCAGCTCAGGAAGAGGAGCGATTGATCCCAGTAGGCTGAAGCCCTGTGGAGAAACAGTTTTAGACACATGCTGCTCTCTGCTCCAGCAAGGTCATATTGAGTCACACCTTAAGGTTGTTTAAATGGATGCCCCCAATCCCTTTTTCCCTTATTTTCTTTGAGACAGGATCTCATGTAATCCAGCAGGTTGCCTTTGACCTCACTATGCAGCCAAGAATGACTCCTGATCTTCCTGCCTCCTATTCCCTAGTTTTGGAGTCACAGGCATGAGCTACCATGACTGGCTAGTAGCTCTGTTTTGATACACCCTGAAACAGATTTGAGAGACTAGTTCAAATGCTTTTTGTATCACTGCTGCCTAATATTTTTCTGTTCTTGACTAAATTTCTTATCTTGTTCACATCAGAAGAGTTTTGAGCTTAAGTTTTCTGATAAGGACTGAAGCACCTGATGCCATCTTGTGCTCACAGGCTTTACTGTACAATTTATTTATTCACTCAGAAGGTATACATACGATGTGTCTTCTCAGTTTGAGTTTCTAGATCCTTCTAAATATTAGTCCCCTTCACATTTCCCTAATTTCAACAGTGTATTAGACTAGGCCATCTCCTACCTTAAGAAGCTAATTGTCAAGATGTGAGTGTTCTGTTTCAGAATGAGTTTTAATTTCTGTGTGAATGTATGTGGAAACAATGCTATTGTTGGACCTTGTAAACTTTTAGTTGTGTAAACTGCTAGATGTAGTCAACAGAATTCTGGTCTTTGCACTCACTTTATGTTTGGTGTTTCCTCATCAGGGAGAAAGTAGACAATGACTATAGTGCTCTTCAAGAGAGGCTGATGACCTTGCCTGACAAGCTGTCTTACGACATCATGGTATACTCACTGTGTTCCTTTTAGAGTTACATGTTTTTTGCTGTAGTCAGTCTAATGGTGAAATACAGGATTTCCCCTTGCTGTGTATGACAGACAGTTTACAAACTGTCATCTGGTACACCGTCAGAGGTGTCTTTTTAGGCTTTGAAACAAAACCAATACAATCATTTGTATATAATTATTATGGTTTAATAACAATTATTAGCAAAAATGTGACATGTTTGGTATGCAAATGTATTTTTATATATAAACTAATTATGGTAGGAGTATAGTATTCAGTTATTTTTTGTTAGCCAAAGCAAGAACAAGCCATAATATCTGGTAAGTCATAGAATTAAACCCCAGAACATTAATTTTTGTATGAGAGGTGCTGATAGTTTCTTTTTGAATGACCTTCCTCATGACACAAAGTCTGTGCTGAGCGCTTGGCTGCAGCCTCCTCTGCATCAGTGTGCTTCAGGAGGATTTGTTCTGCCGTACTAGATTAGGAGTGGATAGGTAGATAAATACAGCTGTTAGTTCCTACCTTCAAAACATAGTTTTAGGAACCAAAAAAGTATTCACTGACAATAATTCATTACTGTTTTGGTTTCATTTAGACTTAAGGATTAATGAATTGTATAAACATTCATAGACAGTGCTACCTTCTTCTAAGAGCTGTCTTGGAAGTATGCTGTGGATTTATTTTCCTGTTTTAACATGGATTTATTAGCCTAATACAATTTTCTATAGATTTTCCTGGTAAAATTTTAGTATAATGTTAGATTTCTGGGAAATTGACATTTTAGTTTTCCCAGGGCATAGGTAAGACCTCAGTAATATAGGGTTCCTCATGCTAAATATTTTTAAAATGTATGTTAAAATTTTTGCTTTTCTTTTTCTGTCTTTCTTTTAAACCAATAGGTACCATTCGGCCCTCTTGCCTTCATGCCAGGAAAACTTGTCCACACTAATGAAGTCACTGTTTTACTTGGGGACAACTGGTTTGCAAAGTGCTCAGCAAAGCAGGCTGTGGGTTTAGTTGAGCATCGGAAAGAACGTACGTATCTCCTGTGAAGATGTTCTGGTCTTTCTGTGTTCATATCAGTTTGTGGGCTCTAGAGCTGGGGCTGCTCTGATCCAAGCAAATGCTGGGACTTGCTAGTCGAGGCTGTTTGCTGTTCTGGATTTTAGGTAATCTAAGGATAAGCAGTGTTTTGAGAATGGAAGTTAGAAATACTTCCCACTTGCCATGTTTCCAAAGGTATGGATTTTGAACAAAGGCATTATAATGCGCTGTGGATAGACCTTGAGACAGGAGTTAGGGACATTTTATACTTGTCTTTGTTGTCTTGTTGCTTCATATGCCTCTGCTTATTACTTTGGGACTCAGGAGTAATTTATTTTCTTTGTCACGAAATCAGAGAAATTCCTTTTTATAAAAGTTAGGACATTTTAAATGTGGTTTTGGTTTGTAGGAAATCTCATTTTCATTTATTAAAGAGGCCAGATGTGGAAAGGTGCCCCTTGTATGTAACTTGAGGTCTTGCTGCATCTTGTGTGGCCATTTTGTTTTCATTTACTCAGTTTCTTATTCTGTATACATACCTGGATGCATGACTTTGAGATCTGGTTTGGTTGCATTATGACAGTAAGCTTATTTAATTTCTAGTCTGATATTATTTTTATAATAGCATATGTAAATTTGATATATCATCCTTATCTACTTTCAACCTTGTAGTAAATGTGTATTTGAAAATAAATTTGAGGACTCTCCTGTATAAATGAGGTCATTATACTAAATACAGCTGACTTTTCTAAAGCTGAAGTAATTTCAGTTATCCAGGAGTGGGTACTAGTTGGAAAACTCATGTATTCTGTGAAATCTGGAAACTATTGTTGGAGACTAATTGCAAATCAAGTCCAGGTTTGTAATTGGGATAGATATTTATCTAAATTTTCATGGCACATATCTAAGTACATAGAGTCTAATAGGTTAAGAAAGCTCAGAGGCTTTCACCCACAGTGTTAGGGTAATTTATAATAGCTGAAGAGAATGTCTTAAGTGTATTGTTAAACTTGACACCTAATAATAAAAGGTGCGTATGATTCAATCCCTGGAGGCTGATCCAGATCCCTCTCACTGGGAGCCTTCCATCTTAACTAGCATGAGTGGTGGTTGGAATTTTCCTAGTTGAGGTGTGGCTCTAGAGTAATGTGGGTTTCTTTTTCTTTGCAGTTTTGCATATAGATCTTTCAGATCTTAACAACTTCAACATACCATTCTTTTTCTTCTACATTTAAGATGAACATTTATCTTTTTTCTTAACCGAATCCCTTTGTGGCCTTTCCACTATGTGGCATCGTTATTCTTATGCTCTGAGCCATTATTAAAACAGGGAATGCTTGAACACAGCTATCCTATGCCATTTGAGTTGATGACCAAACAGGCTAGGTGACAAGTGTTCTGTACAGAGAGAGGCTTGATGGCGTGGGTGGCCTGCTCAGCATGAGATTTCATCATACTTCTCAGCCTGCATGCAATTTAACATTTAGGAATTGTTTTTTCTGGAGTTTTCCATTTCATATAAGATGGTGGGTAACTGAAGCTGACTCAGGATAGATAGATAGATAGATAGATAGATAGATAGATAGATAGATAGATAGATAGGTGAGATAGATAGATAGATAGATAGGTGAGATAGATAGATAGGTGAGATAGATAGATAGATAGATAGATAGATAGGTGAGATAGATAGATAGATAGATAGATAGATAGATAGATAGATAGATAGATAGATAGATAGATAGATAGATAGATAGGTGAGACTGCTCCCCTGTGCTTTTCTTAAAGCAAAAGAAGTAACTTAAACATGCAGTCAGGTGTTTCATTGTTGACCAGGTAATGGCAAGGTGGAAAGACGTTTTGGCATATAGAAGTTACAGCTTGTCCTCTTGATACAGGCCTGTGATCCTACTGCTTGAGGGGTTGAGGCAGGGCAGGTCTTGAGTTTCTGCCACCTTTCACTTCCCAGAAGGCAGTCATAGTGAGGAGCAGAGTGGACTTGACAGTCACGGCTCAGGGACTGGAGCTGTGGGAACAGGACAAGCTCAGCACCTTCCCTTTGTGTTAACTTTCTTTTTGCCATTTAATAAGAACATATCTTTTCATACTTCTTTTAAAATTTTGTTGGGTATACCATTCTGTGAGCTATGACAAGTACATTGATTTACTTAACCATCACCACTGTGAGTGTGCATAGGTACTGAGATCAGGATGCAGGATTATACCACATGCTGCCTCATGATTACCTGTGTGTGGGTTCACTCTACATCATGCTTGACAGTCACTGATTTGTTCTCCATTACTATTAATTTGCGTTTTCCTAGAGTGTTTTGCAAGTAGATTTTCGTTTCTCTAGAGAATGGCTTTTTCACTCGTTCTAGTGCTTTATCTGAATTGTTTGTATCAGAGCTCATTCGATTCTGTTGCTGAGTAGTAGCCTCTGATAGCCATATGTATATTTTCTTCTCAGTGCTTTGGAAGGACACTTGCAGCAAGTGTGAATGGAGCTGCTGGAGAATACTGTATATAGACTTAACCTGCACACACCTCTTGTTGTGCTGGGTCTCATAGTGAACATGTGTTAAGGTCATCAAAGATGAGCAGACTTTTCCAGGATATATTTGTGGGACAGTAGGGATCAGCAGAACCAATGTCTGCACAACTTTTTCAGTTCCACCTTTACCTCTCTACTGACAGTGGTGAGAGCTCTAGGGGTTTTGTATCCTTCTAGCTACTCTAGAGCTGGAAAGAGTTTGATTGCATCTCCGTAATGACTGGTGATGTTGAGTATGATGGACATATTCATCTGTAGTCTGGATCCCTGTACCTGGTAAAGTTTGTAGCCACTTTTAAAAATTAGAGTTATAATTTTTAAAAAATGTATTTTATTAAAAAAATTTTAGATCGATTTTTATGTGCGTAAGTGTTTTGCCTGCATGTATATATGTACACCACATACAGGCTATAACCACAGAGGCCAGAAGAGGGCATGGTTCTCCTGAAAACTGGTGTTTGGAGCCACCATGTGGGTACTGGTAGTTGAGTCTGGTTCCTCTGGAAGAACAGCAAATGCACATGACCACTGAGTCATCTCTCCAGCCCTGCAAGGGTTGTGTTTTTTAGGAACTTGAGAAGGTTTTGAGAGTTTGTTATAAATGTTGAATCTGTCTCTTCCTTTGAATATATGATTTGCTTATGTTTTCTCTTGTCTATACCTTGTCTTTTCATTCTTTGTTGATTGTGTTTTTCCAGAACAGTTTTTAGTTCTGAAGTCATTTGTTGCCTTTCTTATTAGAGTGGTTGTCATTATATTTAAGAGTTCTTCATCTACCTTCAGTATCTATGATTTTGCTCATGTTTTAAGTTAATTTTGCTTTAGATATTTGGTTTAAGTCAAGGCTCACTTTTCTTATGAGTGAGCGCATGTTTGTTTTAACAGTGTATTTGAAAATAGCATCCTTTCTCCACAATTGACTTTCCATTTTGACAAAATGAATTGGCAACTTGAAACCACAGGAAGTGCCCTACCAGGGTGGTTAGAATAAAAAAATATATATATATATATTAACAAAATTGTGGAAAATTTAGAACCTTTGTATGCTACTAGTGAGAATGTAAACTAGCATATGTCAGAAAATTAGAAATTTTTTTAAAAAATTTAAGCACTAGATTACTATGGGACTTAGCAGAAATAATGTTATACATAAATGAAATAAAAATGTACATCCACAAAAGAATGTGCAGACCCTAGTGACAGCATTATTTATAGTAGCTCAAAGTAGAAACAACTCTAAGTATCAGCTAAAAAATAGATTACATGGATTGTCTCCATGCAGTGGAATGTATTTTGACAATGGAGAGAAACATGTCTCGAAGGTATTATTCCAAGGGAAAGAACCAGTTACACAGGCTCCACTTCTTTCTATGCCGTGTTTAGTGTGACAAATTTAGAAAATAGAACATGAGTTAGTATCTGTTTAGGGCTAGGAAGGTGTGAGGAAGAATGGGCAGTGTAAATGTGCAGGGCTGTGAATGTGAAAATATCCACATGTAATGAAGCCTGCACAGTACCAGGCACATGTAAAACATTTAAGTGGGTAAATTGTATGGCATGTAAACTGTATCCTCACTAAAATTATTATAAAATAAAGAAATTGGTTATTGGCTTTCTTTATATAGTTTATTCATCTAGACCATCTGTTTTGTTTCTTTGATATGTGTTCATCCATGTTTCAATTACTATAGTTTTGTAATGTGTCTTAAGATTAGGTACTGTGTATCAGTGTGTGCTTTATTGGACTTATGAACCCAGGACTTCATAAGCTTTAGTTTGTTCTTTGTGAAATTTGGTGTATTTCAGTTCTTTTATCCTTCCATCTACATTTTAGAAATCGCTTGTTTCTATCTACAACAAATCCTGGGTATATTTGACTGGCATTTCCCTAAGTCTATGCATCAGTTTAGGAAGAATTGACATCTTAACTATACTAAATCTTCTAAGAACATATACTGTACTTGGTATTTAGGACGCCTTTGACTTTTTAAAGACTGTGCTGTTCATATTGTACCATGTAATCATGTAATCATGTAAACCCTTGTCAGTTTATGAACTTCTCTGAATAAATGCCCTAAGAGTTTGGCTGTAGACACTTGTGTCTTTGTAAATTGTGACTCAGTTTCCATATTCATGCCTTCTATTTCTTTTTCTTGCCTTATTGCATTGGTTAGAGCTTTCAGTATGGGATTGAACAGAAGTGCTGAGAATAGGCATCCTGGGCTTGTTTTGTCGTGTTTTTGTTTTTCCTCTTTTTTTTTTTTTTTTTTTAAATTCTGACCTGTTTTCCCTCCCTTCTTGCCTCCCAGTCCCCCTCCAGCATCTCCTCCCAACCCTATCCATTCTTCCTTCATTTCTTTTCAGAAAAAGGAAGGCTTCCCATGGATATTACCCAAACATCAAATTACAGTATGACGAGGCACCTTCCCTTGTATTAAGGCTGGACAAGGCAAACAGTTTTTGGAAAAGGGTCCCAAAAGCAGGCAAAAGAGCCATAGATAGTCCCTGTCCCACTGTTAGGAGTCCCACAAGAAGCTGGTTTTATCATTTTTCTGCCAAGAAAGGGATTTGGTCTTTTCTACAAGATGCATTGGTTATAGGCGCCCCCCCCTCTCAAATTACTCTTTTAAATTGGTACTTTCAATTATATTAAGGAAGTTTATTTCTAATTTGTGCAATTTTTTTTAAAATAATGAATAGATCTTGAATGTATTCTTTCTGTTATGTTGGTACTGTGTTCCTTTTGTTAATGTACTAGATTATATTGATTGATTTTCTTTTTCTGAATGATTCATATTTGGCCATGGTATATTATTATTATAGTATATTACCATATGTTTTGGTAATGATTTGTTGATTCATAGAGTGATTTGGGAAGTGTTCTGTCTGTGTTTTTGTAAGACACAGCATAGAATTGGTGCTGTGAAATAAGTGGTAGCATTTACCAATAAAATCACTTGAAGGCAGAAGGGAGTTGACTACAAACTCAAATTCTTTACTAGTTATTGAACTACTTAGACTATTGTTTTCCCCAGGGAGAGTGATGTTTTCTGACTTTTAAAGACTTGCTTGGCTTCACCTGAGTTCTTAAATTTATCTATTAAAATTGTTTATAGCATTAAGTACTCATTTCTGTTAAATGAACTTGGGGCAACAGTCTTATTTTTTTTTTAAATTTATTTATTTATTATATATGAATACACTGTAGCTGTCTTCAGACACACCAGAAAAGGGCATCAGATCTCATTACAGATGGTTGTGAGCCACCATGTGGTTGCTGGGATTTGAACTCAGGACCTCTGGAAGTGCAGTTAGTGCTCTTAACCACTGAGCCATCTCTCCAGCCCCGACAGTCTTATTTTTAACCTTGCTTTTGCTAACATGTTTCTTCTTGTTCTTTTGTGTAGCTAGATGTAGTGGTCCTCAGATAGGCAGGTATTAGTTTTATGCCTCTCATTCCCTAGAGCTTGATGAAGTATCAGTAGACACTTTCTGTCACAGGTGGGTATTGAGTGTCACTGATACCTAGCTGGTAGAAGGCAGCAGAGTTTTTAACCATCGTAAGTCCCCAAAGCTTCATTACTGGTGAGGCTGAAGGGTATATTGATCTTGGTGATCTCAGGACTCAGCCTTTGGCTTTATTGATTATCTCTTTTGCTTATTAAAATGTATTCTGCTTGTTCTTCTGGGTTTACTTTATGGTTCCTTTGTGGTGCTTACTCTCTGCTGTTGGTGTTGTAGCTATGCACTGTTTTGACACTTTGTGTTTTCACTGTCAGTTAAGTCCTACATCTTGGGAAGTGCTTATTGACTCACTAATTATTTAGGTTAGGGAGGATAGGCTGTGACCTTTGGGCCACATCTGGTTGACTCCAGCTTTTATGTATAAATGTAAGCTTATTAATAAAAGAAAAATGATGAGAGAGGGAGAAAACAGTAATATGAGATGGAGACCAAGTCTGGCCCTCAAAATCTAAAGGAAGTACATGCTAGCCTTTGACAGAAAAAGTTTACTAATCCCAGAAATGGAAATGTTTAATTTTAAATGCTGGGAGGGTTTCTTTCTGTTGCTGATTCCTAGTTTTATTGTGGTTATGGAATGTATGTATGATGGGAGGTTTTAGAGCACAGTAAGATTGGTGCCATGACTAGGATGTGCTCAGTCTTCTTGAGTGCTTTGCCCTGGAGAAGAATAAGTTTGCTGTTATGGTACAAGCATGCTGTACAAATGCAGTCATGTGTGTTGTGGTTGATTGTGCTCGCTACTGCAGCTGTTCATTTGTTCAGTGTGGAGAGAAGAATGAACTCTCCACGTAGAATTGTGGCCATGGCCATTTCTTCCTTCAGTTCTGTCAGTTTTTGTTTCATGTGTATGGAGGCTTATTTTTAGGTACTGCAGACAGTAGATGTGCTTTACTAAACTACTCCTTCATGATCGTATAACTTTCTCCTTTATTCCTGATTCATTCATTCATTCTCTCTCTCTCTCTCTCTCTCTTTTCTTTCTTTCTTTCTTTCTTTCTTTCTTTCTTTCTTTCTTTCTTTTTCTTTCTTTTTTTTTTTTTGGTTTTTCGAGACAGGGTTTTTCTGTGTAACCCTGGCTGTCCTGGAACTCACTCTGTAGACCAGGCTGGCCTCGAACTCAGAAATCCGCCTGCCTCTGCCTCCCAAGTGCTGGGATTCAAGGTGTGCGCCACCACCACCCGGCCTGATTCTTTCTATATAGGTTTCTTGCTTAATGTTTGCTGGGTGTGTGTTTTCTCATTCCACACCTGTGCTAATTATAGCAAAATAAAGTTCATTTCTTGTACACAGCATAGTGCTTTCTTTTTTTAATCTCTCTGACAATTTCTTTTAGTTGTATATGGGCTGTTTATGTTTAGTGTAATTTTAATATATTTGGATTCAGGCTTAGGATTTATTTGTTCTTTCTACTTCTTGTTTTTTTTCTTAGTTTCTTGTTCTCTTTTGGATTATTCAATAGTTGATTTTCTTTGTGTGTTCTATTATTGGCAATATACATTATTTTTAAAAGATTTATCATCCTTAGTTATATGTGGGTGTATGTGTCTGCATGTGGGTATGCGCACATAAGGGCAGGTGTCCTCAGATGCATTAGATTGTCCAGAAGGTCGTTAGGCTGCCTAGGTGCCAGAAACTAAATTCAAGTCCTCTAGAAGAGCAGCAAGTGCTCTTAACCATTTGCCTATCTGCCCATCCCTGCCAACAGGAAATTTTAAAGGATTTTTTTTTGGGGGGGGGGAAGCATAGTACTAGTTTAGGTATTATTGATATTTTTACATTAAGGGTTTGCTTTAAGCTTGTGCTTGCGATTTGCTGAATTCTCTTTTAAGATTTGAATTGTTTTCTACTTGATCTTTGAAATGAATCATCTTTCATTCCCAAAAGTTTTTCCCCTGTTTTTGAATGTTCTTTCGTTATAACATCCTACCAGTCTTGTTCTTGCTTCATGGTAACTTTTGTCTTTTTTGAGACAGAGTCTTTTAGCCCTGGCTGTCCTGAAACTCAACTCATTCATGTGTAGAACAGGCTGTCCTTGAACTCAGAGAGATCCACCTGCCTCTGTCTTCCAAGTGGTGAAACAAAAGGTGTGTACCACTATGCCTGGCATTTTTTTTTTTAATATATTTGGATTACCTTTAATTTTTTGTTACATCTTTTCATTTTTTCCTTCATCATCTTTTCTTTTTCCTTTTACTGTCAGTAATATTGAAGACTGTTTTCCAAGGGGTGTTGATTTTAGGCTAACCATTCACACAATTCAGAGTTAAACACGTTAAGAAGTCTCAGGCTGGAGATATTGCTCAATTTATGAGGACTTGAGTTCAGATTCCCAGGACCTGCATAAAAATCTGGGGGTTGTACGTTCCTATAATTGAGAAGGGCTTGGTGGAAATGGATCACTAAAGCTTGTTAGTAACCAGCTTAGCTGAATCGTAGGCATTTCAGGTTTGGTAAGAGATCCTGGCTAAGAAAAATGAAGGTGGAAAGCAGTGGAGGAAGGACACCTATCATAGACTGTGGGCACCCACGGACACACTTCCACACCTGCACTGACAAATACAGGTTAACACAAGCTTCATTTTTCATCCTGCCTGCACCCCCCACCCACTCTTCCCCCAACTCTACCAAAAACAGTCCTGTGAGTGAGCTAGATTTTTGATTGACTTGACTTTTCTCTAGAACAATCTTCAAGTAGCAGCTTTTGTGTTCTGGGAACCAAGCTGGAGGCCTTGAAGGAGAGCCTGCTTAATTGTTTTCACTGAGCTGATTCTGGTCTGTTCTTTTCCCAGATGATATAACATTTCAGATGCTCCTGCCCCAGAGCCCTGCACACACACTAAGTAGGCATTCTCCTGCTGAGGCAGGGAGTTACCTGTGTGTGCAGAGTCAAGGATTTTGGATCTCATGTACTGCCTTCCAGATCTTGGTTTTAGTTTCCTTTTTCCAAGTCAGTTACTGTTCCTGGTCCATAACCTACAGTGACTTGTTCCGTCTTCCTTGGCCTGTGTAGGTGCCAGCTGAGCTTTCTCTCCTGCAGTTATTATTTGTTCAGGATTCACTTGTTGGTCTCTTTCTCTTTGTTTCTTCTCCCAGAGTCTTTATGTGTTTTGCCTTAAAAGAAAAATCAGATTTTGCTGTGGTCCATAGGGGAGTAACACTAAGCACACATGCAGTGCCATTTCATAATGTAAATCCAGAGACACTCCCTTAAAAAGCTTTGCAAGCATTTCCACCAGGGGGCATGGCCTGTTGAAACTGCTTAGAGAATACTTGAAAACTCCCTGGTACACAAAAGACAGGATTGGGAATGGAGAGGTCACAGAGGACTCAGCAGAGATGTGTAATTGCATGTTGATGCTACTTAGCACATGGGGCTCCTCTCACATGGATGCCTATAACTTTTTACT